>NC_133380.1:9758894-9800985 GCF_049309525.1 Garra rufa | reverse complement strand
TGCACATTTGGGATGAAAGATAAACAGCGAGGAGAAAGAGTGACAGTCCAATAAATTAACACCCATCTAAGAAGCTCATTTATCTTTACCATCTCTCCCTAACCAGCCATCTCAACCTTCACAAAGCCTCCAACCTGTCAGAGCTCATTCCAGTTACATATGATTGACAGATGAAACACCCAATCACGCTTGACTGGCAGGCAGGACATCCTAAACCATGACCTAACGGTTGACCTCTCACCTCCAGCAGTCAGGCTGCTAGACGGCCGTAAGATGAAGATATGAGATACTGCCGTCTTTCACCCCACATATTCTGAGTTAGCGTCTCGGTTGACAGAGAAATGTGAATTTGGCTTCAAACTTAAGTAGAAAAGAGCCTTTAAGTCAACTCTTTGTAATAAAAACCATCATCAACAAGTCAGCATGTGGTACAAACCAACGAATCAGAGGCTTTGCAATTAAAAGCAAACTATGCTATATAATGAAGTACCTATAGCTAAGAGTCTCCAAAGCCCATTGAGTTCCAGTGGAGGGGAAAATGAGCGTTGCTCCTAAATCTTGGAGGCAAAGATCTCTCTATCTGGGTCTCTGGTCACGGTTCAGCAAGATCAAGTGAAGAAGAACCTCCCTTTTTCTCACACTTCTTTGTGGCTCCAAGTTTTTGCGAATTAAGCATAAAATAAGCGTAACCGGCTCCATTGAGAATGGCCCCTTGTCCAGCGAACGAGATTAATGAAATTCCCACACGGTGCCAAAGCGAACAAATACCTAGCGTCACTGAGTTAGCCATTAATACGGCTTGTTATTGTTGGCTTCATTTTTACAACAAAACGGAGAAACCCTCATAAAAGCTCATAAATTTCCATCACAACAGAAATATTGAGAGGCCACGTTGAGGTGATTTTCTTACTGTCAGGTTGATTACTGTTGGATACGTTTCTAATAACGGCCTTCTGAAAACTAACCAACTTTGACTTGAAATTACCAAGTTGTGGAGTAACTTTTGGTGTGTAAACCCCAAATCTCCCAAGTAATTTTCTAGCGCAAGATCAGCGAAGCTACCTACAGCGCTGGCGTTTAATCTCTTATTCTTTTAATACGTCTTGACTATACCCAAAATTTGAATATGTTTCTAATGGCCATCCATTTCAACTGAAACTAACCAAATTTGACTTGAAATAACAGTTTGTGGAGTAACTTTCTGTGTAAAACCCCAAATCTCCCAAGTAATTTCTTATCGCACTATCAGCAAATCTACCTGCAGTGTTGGCATGTAATCTTTCTTTCTCTTTTCATGTTAACATCTCGGCTACATCCTTTAGTCAAGATAGTAGAGCTCAAAGTGGAAGCCTCTCTTTCTCTGGGTAATATGCTAATCTGATTTGGGAAGGAGCCAATGATGTTTTCTTGCTTGTTTGTTGTGTTTCACTAGACTTTTCTTCTGCAGCTTATCCAGAGATAACAGTTCGTTAAAACGGAGTGAAAGAGAGAGACCGCCGAGGTGCCACCCCATGATGTTCAGCAGAAAACATTTTAATTGCTTTAGCAATTAAGCAAGACGAGTCAAAAACCGAGCATGCCTGAAAATTCCCACAGCAAGACGTTAATCTACCTCCTCGGGCAAAACTGTTCCTCAATGGAACGAGCAGACAGCGAGAGAAGGGGGTGTTTGGTTTTCTAAAAGAGATGCAAGAAATAAAGAGAAATTAGGAGTATAAATATGTGTAAATCCCTGCATTTATACATCCAAGCATATGAATTTACAGGGTCAGAAATGAACTTTTCCCTAGAATTGATTTTCCATTTTTTACATTCATGAGGGCATTCATGACTTCAATCAATATTTAAAACCGTTGTCAATAACAATAGATTGCTTAAAATGTAATGTAAAAACAGAAGCTCGCAAGGCTGCAATATTATGACAAAAGTCATTATTGTAGATTATTAGTCTTTATATTGAACTAATGAGTAATTATATCTATATGGAAAACAATATTAAAAAGTTTTTTTTGCCACATTCTGGCTTCACAGACAAACATGTCGGTCCGTGAGTCTAACCTAGTGCAAGTTATGCAAAAACTCCTGTAATAATCACTGAAGCTATGAAATTATTCTTATTTATTCTTAGAATTATTCTTATTTACATTGTATCTGTTTATGATGAGGGAAGTCATGAGCGAACTCCTCACAGCTCCGGACTTTTCATCGCTGACTAATCTAAGCGCCTCTGATTGGCCAATGCATTCCTAAATTCATCAGAAACGCATTTGATTGGTTATAAGGCTTAATGCTGCACAAAACAGCACATAAAAGAAAGTAATTCAATGAATTTACACTTTTCATTCACTTTCACATTTCATTTCAATTGCGACAGCCGTAATACAAGGTTTAATTGAGCAGGGGCATTTTTTGCCCTTTTGTCTTGAATCTATGGGGCATTTATGTTCTATGTGTTGCCTTGTTAATTTCTGACCTTGGTTAGATCCGTTTAGCCAGTAGAGGGTTTGCACTAACGTCACGATTTGACCAGCTACCCGGATGCGCAGCCATATTGGAGATACTCGGATGTAAACAACAGCATGGATTGCACGGTTAATGTACTACTGAATACATTGTTCTGCTAATTTATGCTGTCTAAACCATGGGAAAAAACATGTGGAAGCTGCTAAATCATATAGAGAAGACTTAGTATGCAGGAAAGGTTGCAAACTAAAGTTAACAGGTGGTACAGATATGTACAAGCGGTATTTATTAAAAAATATTAGTCTAATATTTCATCTACCTGACCAGAAATGATAAGAACACATACAAATGTTGTCAAGATTCTTGCCATGGAAATCCTGGTTCAGTTTGGCCAACCACAAACGACCACAGACAGTTCTTTGCCAAAAATTATAACTAATCAAAGAGAAGAGAATTGACCATTTTCAGCAGCAATAATTAGCAAAATATGCAAGTTTTGTTTGGTTCAGTTGCACTGTTTGCATTCAGTGCCGCAAATATGGCCAATTGATGACATGCCGTGAAAACACTATGGCATCAAAAAAACTAAATACATTACAGTTATAGAGTTTCTAGAAGGTTATTCAGCTACTCTAAGAGAGCTCAAATATGCAAATTGTAATGTTTCTGTATATAAATGCAAAGAAAGGAATGATCTAAAAAGGAGACGCTCACCAAACTAATGAAGATATCCTAGTTGCTGCCGTGAACTGGAGCTCTTTGCATGTGTGCTAAATCTGAGAATGAACACACACACACAATCTGGGTGGTACATTCGAGCGAGGGGAATGGTATCAGTCTCAACATCTTGTTCGGCAGATTACAGCACAAAGCATTTCATTAAAGGGATTAAGTCGTAATTCAATCCTCCATGGATTCACTGCAAGCTCAGGCTTATGGATCGTAAAGAGTCTTTTGGTTGAACATCCCTGAAGCGTGATTTCCTTTAGCCTACATACAAAATGAAACATATATTTAAGACAATTTGGATGCATTCCTTTATTAGTTTTCTTTGGAGACAACATGAAAAAATCGAAATGGATCATTTACTTGATAAATTCCCTTGTCTTAATGTGCTTAACTAGTGGATATTATTCCAAACCAAACGAAATGTTTCCCACAAAAGCAATTATGCAAAAATGCAATCTCAAAAAGGCCTCAATGGCATTAAAAAAATAATTAATTAACATAAAAAAAGCATTCAGAAACATTTTACTTCAATCCAAATGTTTCAGAGAGAAATTAGCATGTTCAATTGATTTTATTCATCTGGATTAAATTTAAAATAATAAAATTAAATTAAATTAAATTAAATTAAAGTATTATTTCAATATGAAATACACCAACAAAGCAATCTATTGTACTATGGATTTAATTATGTTAAGAATAACACTCATATTTTTCTGAACATGTGAGCTATCACTTAATATCTATATCCTTAAACATTTTTAATTGTAATGGCCTTTTCTTAGGAGCCACTTCAGCACATATCTTATATTTTCATCTCTCATATTTGTTGTGAAAATGAATCTCATCTATTGAGAGGCTTCAGATTGGTTATGTGAAAAAAATCGCCTTGTTCAAATCAAGACGTGTGAACTCCAAATCAAGCTGGACTCCATCTGGAAACAGATCTCCAGTCCAAAACCAACCCTCCATTCCCGCATAGAGCCGAGCCATTATAAGCACAACTGGAAATAATACAATCACCTACAGAGAGATGTAGCGAGAGAAACAAATTGAAGTCTATGTTGAGAAGTGTATGAGCCTGAGATGACAAGTTTTAAACACATCACATTTTCCAGCGGTTGCTGTGACCGTGGTTTGACAGTCATACGTGAAGTGATGACCATTAAACAGTACTGGACTTGCGTGCCCTCTTAACCGAGGCTTGTCAAAACTAAGAAGCGAATCACAGAAGAGGTCGTCCATCTAGCTGTACTTGAAGTTTCCAGCAATTAATTCTGTCACATAGAGTAAGGAGCGGTGAAGACCTTGGCTACAGCGGACCAGCCGCAAGATCACCGCTTTTTCCCGCATTCTAATGAAATGCCATAAATCAAAACAGATGAAGGCTGTTAAAGTCACCTCTCAGTTTTTAGACGTCGTTGGCTGATGCCAGCACTGTAACTTGTTCGTTTTTTCCAGGACTGAACCACTGGAACCACTTTGGCAATGCAAACTGGCACAAAACCTCGAGAGGGAGTGACGCCGGTCTGTCACGGCTGGACAAATATGTCCTGGTCTAGAGCAGGTTTTTGCTTCAGGTAAGAGATTTAGCGAGAAGATACTGGTGTAAATTTGGCCTGAGTCTATGTTTTACTTCTATTAACATAATCACAGGTGACATCATGACAAAACATATCAAGCTATTACCATAATTGCTTTGACCAATATTCTTAACAGATATTCATGCTTTACAAATCTAAGTCATAACGAAAGCATTTTTTCAACTAAATCATAAATAATTGGTTCTAATAAATCAGATCTAAAGGGTACCACAATTATGCCACTGATAAAAAAAAGACTAATACACTAAAGTAAGTTCTTTGAATTATTTTTTGCATAAATTGCAATTACAAGAGAGAAACAGATATAATTTTAAGATCTTCAGCTCAAAAAGTAAAATTTATTTGAATAATTGGCATAAATAATAATAACAACAATTATAACAACAACAATTTATTATTATTATTATTATTATTATTATTATTGGTGGTGAAAGTTGATAACCATAAGTTTTTTATGTCTTTAATTATTTAATTTCACAATTTTCATTATTGCAACAATTTTTCCATTTACTATATTCATTTATTATATATACATTCAATCCTTATGGTTTATTTATTATTAATTTATTATTTTAAAATATTTTATTTATTATTATTTTTATTATTATTGGTGGTCAAAGTTTAGATGACCATAAGCTTTTTATGTTGTCACAATTTTCATTTCATTGTAACCATTTCTCTATTTATTATATTATTGTTAGTAGTAGTAGTATTAACATTAATATTAATGTAATTTTTCTAATAATAATAATAATAATAATAATAATAATAAACCATATAAATAATTCAAACAAAATATATTTTAATATATTTTAAAAAATATGTATCAATTATTCATTCAATGTTTGTTGTTTATTCATAATTCATTTATTATTTAAAAATATTTTATTATGATTATTATTTTTATTATTGGTTAAAGTTTAGATAACATTTTCTGTTGTCACAATTTTCATTCACCATTTTGCTATCATATTATATTATTTTTAGTAGTAGTAAAGTATTACATTTAATTATTCATATTAATAATAATGATAATAATAATAATTATTATTATTTTACAGTGTCATTAATACAATCAAAATAGATGTTTAATTATTAAATTATTTATGTGTTTATTGTTTATTAATTATCCATTAATAATAATAATAATAATAATAATAATAATAATAATTTAATTAATTAATTAAATAAAATAATTAAATAAGCAAACAAATAAATAAATAAATATTATTATTATTATTATTATTATTATTATTATTATTTCATATTAATGAATTGTTTCTACTAAACAATAAATACTATTGGTACTTACATAGGCCTACCATACCCATAAATACATACTTACACCTTTCGGTTATAGTTGAAGTGTAAACTGACCCGTTTTTATAAGTCTGACCAATTAATGGACAATGGGGTACTTCATAAACATGGCCTTAGCAGATAAAGAGATGTAAACAAACACACAAAAGAGGAAACCTTGCTTAGCCTTTTAAAGCAATCCTCTGACATTTTCCCCCCCCTGGAGTGTCATTAGAAGCTGCTGAATCTCTGCTCATCATTGTTATCTCCACACTGTTAATTAGTTCCAGTCAATTAAAGTTACTCAATTCTGCGTCACTGGGATGAGCACTGCTCTTTTAGCCTCTGTGCATGATGTTCAACATTATGAACACATCAGTAACACTGCATTATAGCAAGATGTAACATGATAATCAATCAAAAAAATCTTTTTCCTCTTTTGCTTTAACCACTTACAACAAACAGCCAAAAAAGACTACTTAATGCTCGAAGTCCGTCATATTACACCAAGTTAGTAAAACCTGACATTATTATTATTTCCAATGGGCGAGTTGGTTACAACATACTGTAAAAACATATTTAAAGTGAGTCACGAATATGATGCAATATGAAAATGACTTTCCAAAAAATGGTTTCTGAAAGCAGTGGGATATTTAAATAGTCCACCATCATCGCTGCAGCTGCTCTACAAGCTAATTGATAGAGTTATTAGTCATTTCTTACAGAAAATAAACCAGGGGAAGTGGGTGATGACAATCATAATCCCGCAGCAGTGGTCACACACTTATGCGTTCACACAAAGGCAATCCCTTCGAGTCAGGCAGTGAGAATAAAAACGATAGCTTCCACACACATCTGGAGCACAGCCTGATTGTACACTTGCTTCACGACACCCAAGAGTCACCAGCACACATTTACTCAACAGCCAGAATACAGACTGTTACTCAACGCTCATATTAACACGTGTGTGCACGGAAGATAAATTCTAAACATGTCCAAACAGGACCAGCGAGGCAGGACGATTGCTGAGGCATCAGCCTTAGGGTCTGAGGGGAAATCTGATTCCTACTGTATCCCCATCCCGGACAACCGCACAAACACCATAACAAATTCAACCCCGGACCCCTTCCACGCACACCACCCTCTTTTCTGCTCTCGTCTTTGTGCGTGCAAGTCTTTTCCCCACTTGTACTCATCGCACGTTTGTGTTTTCCACAGAAAGGAAATGCAAATGGGACGTTTCCCCACTTCTCTGGGAAACGCTGCGGGGCGCCTGGATTGAGAAATTAAACAAAGTCGCCGTGATGCATGCGGCAAAGTGGCAATAAAGTATTCATTAACAACCATTCAGACGCTAAGCGGGGCAACAAGTGGTCAAGTTAAGAAGTTAAACAGAGACTTTATGTGGTAAAACCTCCCCTGGGCTTATATATTTACAAAACAAAAGAGCTCCTTTGACGGGTCTCGCGGAGCAGTGCACCTTGCCCGGGGGGAAACGGGCTCGTGTGAATGGGGCGCGGGATGAAGTGCGTTTACCTACTGAGTGGTGTCGCTTTGATGTCAGAGGAGTGGGTAAACACAAACACAAATCAGAGAAGAGACCCGTCATGTTGCATTTTGAGGGACTCTGGTTTCGGCCAATAGCTACACGCTTTAGGTTCCCACGTTTGGAGGTGAAATGCCGAAGATGTCAAATCCTTAAAGAAAGAGAAATCAATACAAATGCAACAGACTGATATAAAGTCAGGCCATTTTGAGACTACCTGCATAAACCATCAACAACATGTGCTGATTTAGATTAAATTTATTCATATATAATGTCATATATTAATTAAAATGAATAATAAATTAAAAAAAATATTAATTAATTAAACTAAATTTCAAAACTGTAAAAACTGAAAAATCCCTCCTCTAATTTTGTTTAAAAAAAAAAAAAAAAAACAGCTGTTCCACTACATGAAATAAATAAAATAAAATACGCTTGATATCGGCCACTCAAAAAACACATTAGTTGAATGACAAATAAAAACTGAACTTTTTTGCACAATTATTTCTCAAAGATCTTAATGCTAGTTCAATGGCATATGTTGTCTTGATTCAGAATGCCCTAAAAACAATATGAATTAGCATTTGAATTCCATAATGTGACATAAAACATATTTTGTGAAAAAATATAACAAAATTTACAATATTAAAGCCACTAAATTGATTCACATATTATATAACATTTTAAATAACATAAATGAATCATATATAATAAAACCAGGCACACCTACTAGAAAATTAAATTGGATTATCTTTGAATTCACGTCTTTAAGCCACACAAAGAGGTTCACACATTCAGAGATTATAAATGCTGCATGCTCTTCAGATTTCTATTTTTATCTACACAAATTCAGCTGTACGTTCTTAAGTTAGCAGTTAATGTGAATGTGCAAAGTGTGTGTGTGTGTGTGTGTGTGTGTGTGTGTGTTTGTATATATGGTTTATGACTGATATGGGTACTATAACATAAACATGGCTTATTAGGACACTTCCTGTGTCCCCAAAAACCAAAAGGCTTTAAAAACATACTAAACAGTGTTTTTTGAACTTCAAAATTCACCGTAAGATGTAGGTTTAGTTGTAGGTTTGGGGTAGGGTGATAGAAAAAACAATTTATAAAACATAAAAACCATTACACCTATGGAGAGTCTCCATAAACCACACATGCAAATGTGTGTGTGAGTGTAAGTGTGTGTTATTCCGTGGCACAGTGTGCAAGGCACTCATTGATGGAAAATAAAGGCCCAGTGCCAGTCACAAGCCCACCCCCAGATCTCCCAGAATGTGAATGAACTGCTGTGAATGGAACGATGAACCCACACAAATGCCCTCTCACCACTCACGCCCGCCCGCCTGCTCGCCCTTCTTATGTTGATGAAAGCGGGGGCGAGACGAAACAACAAAAACATCAACAACAACAACGAGGGATGTGTGAAGCCCCGCCCCTTTTCATTCCACCCCTAGGACTGCAATACGCCCCCGACTCCTGGCCAATTCCGCAATCCACAGGGAACTTTAAAAAACTTGATCTCCTCACAAAGCCAAGCCTCCGCCCAATTCCCACCAGGAAGAGGGGTGGATCGTGGGTGGAGGGTCAACGGTGGAGAGGGAGGCCCTGGCATGGCTTCAATGAGAGCAGATGAGAGCTCATCTTCTTCCATGACAATTGCCACCCACTCGAAAAGCACGCAGTGTCGGGTGACTCAAGAACACGAATCAGCATCTCAATGAAGGCATCAAAGGCTCCTGATGCAGGGGCGGACGCTGAGATCAACACTTCACAAATTTTGTGTCCCATCCACACACCACTATTGGAAAACATCTCTGCACCCTCAGATTTTAGATTTTCAAATAGTTGTCTCTTATAAAATATTGTCCAAATATTGTCCTATACATCAATAAACAAACCATACATCAATGGAAAGCTTATTTATTCAGCTTTCAGATAATGTACAAATCTCAATTTAAAAAAATGACCCTTATGACAGGTTTTGTGGTCCGGGGTCATGCATTACATAGTTTAATCCACTCAGAAATGAGAATTGTGTGATCAAGGCGTCCACACTATAAATCAACAAACTGAAGTGAACCCAGATCATCTCTAGACTATAAATCTTAATCTGAAAGTATTTGCGATGGGCAGATCTAGTGAATGACTGACAGTGTGCTGATTAATGACGCCAAGCTCATTAAATAGAGCTCGCTCTTGACCCCATCCCACGCAGGGGTCAGATCTTCTCCAAAGCTTCACAGGAGGATGTTCTGGGAAAATATATCAAAGCCTGAATGATACTGAACTGCAGACTTTATAGTGGCACATGTCTTTTATTTTGCATAAGAATCCATTTTTTGTGAACCATATGAATTATAGTAATGAAAATTTCTCCACAACTCAACTACAACTTACAGAGTAAGTCAAAAGTTTACATCCCCTAACAGAATCTGCTTAATGGTCATTTTTTTTTCCCAGTTATTATTAGTAATTCTTTTCACTCTGAGGACACCTGATAGACTCATATGCAACCATTATAGAAGGTTCAAATGCTTATTAATGCTCCAGTAGGAAAAACCATGCAGTAAGCTGGGAGTGAAAACTTTTTAAATTTGAAGACCAGGGTAAATTTAACTTATTTTGTCTTCTGAAAAACATGTAACTATCTTCTGTAGCCTCAGTAGAAGGGCAGTATTAAAATAAAAAAATATGATATTTAGGCAAAATAATATATATATATTTTTTTACATATTTTCATTCTGTTCAAAAGTTTTCACCCCCGGCTCTCAATGCATGGTTTTTCCTTCCGGAGCATCACTGAGCATTTGAACCTTCTGTAATAATGGCATTTGAGTCCCTCAGTTTTCCTCTGCGTGAAAAGATGGATCTTAAAATCATACAGTCATTGTTGGAAAGGGTTCAATTAAACAAAAATGCCAGAAAAAAAAACAGAATCTGTGGGAGTTGAAGGATTTAACTTTTTGTTAAGACAAACAAGGGATTCGTAAACAACTATCTCTAAACAAAAAAACACAGTTGTGGATCACTCAAGTAAGAACACAATATTAAGAATCAAGGGAAAGTAAACTTTTGAACAGGGTAATTTTTAAAAAATGTAAAAAAAAATTCACTTGTGGACTATATGTAAACATATTTTATGTGAAATATCTTATTCAGGTCAGTACTCAATAAACAACAACATGATCCCTCTTATTTTAGTAAAATAATTAACATTTTGCAGATTCTGAAAGTGTGCTGTAAACTTTTGACCTCTACTGTATACTCCTAGTATCTAATAATCATAAACACAGTGGTGTTCCCATTTATCATGGCCAATGAGAGCACAGCAGCCCACAGTCGGGATTTCTTCATTCTACTATGACAATAAAATGGTTATACTAGACAATTTATACAGAAATTCTGTCCTAAACTCACAGACATGGTCAAATGCTGGCTAAAATGTGAGAGACAATTACCCGGTCAAGTCCTAATTAAGTCTTGCTCAAATCACCTCTCACCTCCCACAGAGCAATCTTATCTTATTTTCCACTGCTATTCCACTCACCGCGCAACAAACACGTGTCAGTAATAATCACACACTTAATCCCACTAGACCATCATTCTATCCGACACTTTAATCTGAGAACGGTAGCATTAGATCTAAATATACTCCATTTAAATCTATGGCTGAATTCAGAGCCACAGGCAACTGTACGTAAAGAGAGGCCTGAGTCAGTTGTCTAGGTCAGTGAGTTCACACTTCTAATATTTGGTAATTTGCTGTTACTATGAATGGATCTACAAAACATGTCAGGTGATTCAGGAAATCCTTCTGAAAATTAGGACAAATTATAATATTAGATAAGAAAAAAATGTGTAATAAAAAAATAAAACAATGCCAGTATTACAAAATTTAACATAAAAAACAAACAAACAAAAAAACACTTGTTTTTCTAAGAAGCATTGCCCAACAGCCACGGGGGAACGTCACGTAAAAGGAGGCAATGCCTCTGATTGGATATGACTGGTTATGATCGGCTGTGATTGGTTCATGCGATAAATCCCACCTCTTGTGATCATGTGCATTTTGCATTTGCGAATCAGTCTAAATTAACAATATAATGGCGTTAATGGAACTAATTTGAAAAAGTAAGTCAACATCTCACACACGGATATAACCACTTTGTTATGTCAAAATAAGACTTAAAATGGCATAAAAACAAGATCTGTGAGAGTTTTTAGTGAGTAATCAGCTTGGTGAAATTTAAAGTAAATCTCAGTGTCTGTGACCAATATTTGCCAAGCTTTGATGACTGGTGAGCCAAATAATAATAAAAAAAAAAAAAAATAGTCAAAAGGTTAACTATTAAAAAGAACAGCTGAATAGAAGCTCACAAATAAAATATATAATAATATAATAAAATAATAAAATCTCCATAAAGGTAGTATAAATAATTTAAATAAGAAATATTTGTCTCGAAACAGTGTGGAAAACTGGAGTGCCTAATTGTTATTGCAGAATCTTAATTATTAATTGTAAAGATTTAGTTTTTTTTTTTTTTGACAGATCAAACCCACAGATATTCCCATGGAAATATGGTGATTCAGTTACTAGGACATGAATGTAATGTGATTTCCTGTGTCACTCTCCAGTGTGGCAAATACAACAGATGGAATGAAATAAAGAAGTGTGGAGTGGCATCTCTCAGTGTTCCTGCTGAGGAAAGATCCCAGTTTTAATCACAGCTGAGCTCTGACAGACGGCGAAACCCAAAACCCCCAGTAGAGCACAGGTGAGAGTCCAGAAGGGAGGCCACGGTAAACCTAACATCACTGTTCCTGTGAGAGCTAAAAGTGTGCACTGCTGCTACCCCAAGAATGCAAAGCATTCGGCCTCACAGAGATTCCCCCGTGTCAACATATCAGACAAGAAAAAAGAAGGGAATGGGGAACAAGAAAAAGAGAGTGATTGACAGAGAAAGAAAGACTAAGACTGAGTGTGAGAGAAAAATACATAGGGCTAATGTACAGTCAAATAAACAAGACTTGTATCGGGCTGAAGGGGTTTATTTTGTGATAATGTTGCCTGTAAATAATCCTTCTTATTTCATGTTGACAAACCAAATAAACAAAACTGACTGAAATATCAAATACTAACCGAAAATGAAATATTGATTTGTGTTTAAAGTATTTTATAATGGGAGAACAAAACGGGATATTTAAACTAGTACAGCTGTGGAAAAAATTGGTTGCCTGGGACAATATACTCACATTTGTACCTCAGAACGCCATGACTGACTCAAAATCAAGTATTGTGAAGAGCTGTGTTTGATAGTGAACAAATAGTCACCTAAAGTATTTGACCTCTCAAATGATTAAACACTTCATCAAGTGAGAATCCATATGGAGTTCATGACCATGTGTGTGTATCAACGAGAGACACTTCATCCTCACCAGGTGTCCACATAAACATCAATCTCTAGCATCTGCGGATGCAGTAAATCCAGTCGAACACACAAACAGACACACACACACACACACACACAATGAGAGGACCACCCATGTGACTTCTGATATGCAGATGCACACTTAAACCTTCAATGTTGGACACATCTGACTGAATGACATGAGTAGAAGCATCCAGTGCCAATAAACAGGAAATCTTCCTCTCACAGTAAGAGTTTACTGACCCTCTTTGTCCATTCTAAACTCACATGCTTTGGATTACACTCTTATACTGTTATACTTTTTAAGTGGAATGGAACAAGATTGTGGCCAGATTTTCGGTCCAATTTGTTGGAGTTGGAATGACAGTGCATGCTTTCACGGACTGTTTGGTTTAAAGACGCTCGTGCCTAAATCATTAAAGTATACACCACCTAAAATAAAAAGGCTTATTTATTCACCCCATGTAATTTTAAACCTGTATGAACTATAGGACTATCCCTCTAGGGAAAATTATTTTAAGAAACAGCCTAAATACACTGTTGAAAAAAAGCAGATTTATGTACAAATGAAATGTAATTCAGTGAGTTACTAGCTTTTTCTTTGTAATTATTTGTAAAATTGACCAGCAATTGAAAATTGCTTTAAAGTAAGCACTATACTAATTTCCAATTTATTTATTTCCAATATTTTTTAAAGAATGACAACATTGGCCGGGGGGGGGGGGGGGGGGTCATATTACACCAAAAAAAAAAAAATTACATTTTCATAGAATTAATTAAAATGGCAATAAAATCAAGTTAGTATTTTTACTTAAAATATTACAATATTAAAATAGTATATAATATAAAAAGGCTTTACTTTTTATAAAAAGTAAGAATTTATTTAAACCAGCATAGGGGGTCGACAGATTATCGGCACAGATATTAAGCATTTTTATGGTGGGATTGGTCATTTTCAAAATTTATTTGCTGATAACATAATGTAAAATCATAAAAAAAAATTTTAGAGGCCTTGTTATTCTTAATTTTGTCATTAATTAATTTTTTTTACACCAGATATATCGGTTCAAAATATCAGTTATCGGTCTACTTGATCTGTAATAATCGGCCCAGATAAACACACAAAACATTTTAAAAGCATTTAAAGAAAGTTTTCGTCAGAGCCCTTGTTATTCTTAATTTTGACATTAATTAAATTTTTTACACCAGATATATCGGTTCAAAATATCAGTTATCGGTCTACTTGATCTGTAATAATCGGCCCAGATAAACACACAAAACATTTTAAAAGCATTTAAAGAAAGTTTTCATCAGAGCCCTTGTTATTCTTCATTTTGACATTAATTTTCATTTTTACATCAGACATATATATTGGTTTAAAATATCGGTCTGCTTGATCTGTAATAACTGATATCGGCATCAGTCCTGAAAAACACATATCGGTTGACTGCCAAATCAGTATTTTTTCTTATTTTTCTAAAAAATTTAAATGTTTAAATAATTTATTTTGCATTCCCGTATTAAGAATGTGGGTAAGTAGCTTAACTGCCATTCCAATATTATTGTTAATATTATCATCATTAGAGATTCCATGCCTTTGGCTGAGACTCATCATATCACAGCAATCAGAAGCTTCTCCCTCTCTCCACACACTCATGCTGAACTGGCTGACCTAAAACTGGTGTGAAAGGGCGTGATAATCCGCTGACCTCACTCTGAGCGCTCGCAGTGCATGCTCCGGTTTGTGAGGGTTTTTTTTTAGGTCCAGCTGCTGCTTGTGTCCTGATGAAATGCAAACAAGCTGCATTACGATGCAGCTGCACGGATTAGAGCAGAGGTTTGTGGGAATGCTGAGCACAAAACACATCATCATATCACTCCAGATTACTGAACCATGCCAGCATGTGCAGTCAGATACACTGATAAGGTGGTTGAAAGTGTATCGATGGTGTCAAACGACCAAAATTATAGTCATATTCCCATTTTTTAACTGTTTTGTGCAGATCAGCAGAATCTGAAAAAATCTCATTAACACATATGCATTCATATGTACACTTTTTCGGAATCTTACTGTCTTTGTCTACCTTGTCTAGTTTCATACCACCCAGCAAGTTTTGAAGCACAATCAGTCATCCGACAAAAATCATTGATTAGATAAACTTGAAGTGTTCTTACTGTCGACCAACTTGAGCCCTTTGTGTGATTGGAAGGACCCTTCCTGTTTAGGGGCCAGTAAGTCCACACTACTTATCTTTACCCAGAGTATCTATTTTAATACAGGACTATGACCTGGCTCATTTCGTGCATAGAGGGCAGGAACACCCTTACAGGGTTAACGCTCTCACAGTCTCGAATGCCAAAGGCCCTCAAAGCGAATTGGAGCCTCCAGTGTCGCAAGAGAGTGTTTTTCTGAAATCCGAACAGCCTCTGAGGAAATGGCTTAGATGGAAAAAAAAAAAAAAAAAGATCTAGAGAATAAAAAAGAGGGACTCTTCCAAATGGCTCTTTTCCCCTTATCATCCATCTGTCTATTCATCCTTATCAGATCTCCTCTTGAGATCCTCATGTGGTCGCAATGCCAGGTTTGAATGATCATTACCCGCTCGAACACAATACATCCAGTGTTCCTCCTATAAAAGCGGATACTTAAAGGCCTGGAGAACAAATCACTCTCGACTGACTTCATTTCAAATGACCTGATTTTACATGACAGCACGAACTCTTTATAGAGATTGGATGACATCAGAGACGTTATAAGGGAGATCATGCTCCACACAAATCACAATGAACGCTTAATAAGGCAGAAGCACAGAAGCCTAGAACATAGAAAAATACTCTAGAACGTGCACGTGCATTAGTTGGAAAAAGACGTAAAAATCATTTTGCGTACCTAGATAAATACGGGTCTGCTGCCAACCCATTACCATTCCCACTTGCCCATAACCTGTCCATTTGCGGTTCTGTTCTCATCATATAAGTGCTATTTCCTTGGCTGGCAGACACATGCGTAATGGCCTTAGCACATTAATTATAGTGTATTATGGCTGTATTTGTTATTGCTGTATTGGGTGTAATAGTCAATGAGACGTGTAATGTTAACCGCCACTCTGGCCAAAACCGACACCTCAAAACCAACAGTAGTTATTTTACAATATTAAAAATGATATTTGCAGGCAACTATGAATGCCACATGTTTGACATATAGAAGTTAACCACATTAGTAAAAATAAGCTGAGACTGGTATGGGGCTCCCTGGTTTTATCCAGTTTCCAAAGTTCGATTCTGATGAATGAAACACGGGGCACTTAAAAACTGCTCCTTCTAAAACCTCTAAATGTGTCTACTAGCATGTTGAATGAATAAAGTGTGGGTATATTATTAATACAGTAAACTGGGCCACTCATAGACATAATAATAATCCATGCTACTGCTTTATGTGAACTGATAAAATTAAGGTTTTTGAGGAAAACATTCCAAGATTTTTCTCCACATAGTGTATTGCAACGGGCTAAAGGTTCAAATTGTTTCACTGCAGGTTCAAACCACTTTACACAATCCCAGCCGAGGAATAAGGGTCTTATCTAGCAAAACGACCAGTCATTTTCTTAAAAAAAACAACAACAACAAAACATGACAGATCGTTTCATTTCTCGGCTCCCACTAAAGTCCACTACATGGAGTAAAACCCTAAAAAAAATCTTTTCGACTAAAGAAAGAAAGACATGGACATCTTGAATGACATGGGGTGAGTAAATTATCATGAAATGTTTATTCTGGAAATGAACTAATCTTTTAAAGCAATGCAATCTAAAGTATACTTTCTTTTGCTTGAACATCAAGCAACTGGATTAAAGGTAAACTGTTCTCAGATCTGTGTAAAAATGTCATCTATTGGAATAAAACAGGATGGAAAAACAATTACCAAATTCCTCCCCCATATCTGTAGTAGCTCCACCTCAAACTGGCAGAGACCCAACACCAAATTTTCCTCTGTTTTAAATGTAATCAGTATTATGGTTTATGGCATAAAACCAGAACTAAAAACTATAAAACAATCTGTATATATCTGCTATACTTTATAATTCAATAAAAAAAACTTCAAATGACCCAATCTATCCATAATTCACATTGCCACCTGTTTTCTCAAACTGTCTTGATTTCTCACAGCAAAAACTTAATTCTAAGGAAATCTACACTGATCTCATTTACTTTCAGCCAGAATCTCCTCAAATCAGTCAACAGGAACAACAGGCAGCATATTTCACATGCATGTCATTAAAAGCTTTGAAGTCAACTTTGAGCTCGAGTATTGCATCACAACAGCACAGGCTCAAAGGTACCGCCTACAAATTCTCCTCCGAGCACAAGAACTTATATGTTTCAGGTGCGTCATCCTTTTACGCTTATCCAGAGCCATGTTAACCTACTCTAATCAGTACAGGTCACTTTTAGAAAAGCAGCAATCCTGACATCAGATCAACATTAAGACAAGTTAAGCCAACACTAGTCTAAACGGCCAGTGGGGTGTGTGTGCGTCCGTATGTGTGTGTGTAGTTGAAGGGGGTAAGAACCCCCTGGAGGGAGGCTGGCGACACAGACTCGTACGCCTCTAAATCAATTGTGCATGCTGGGTCACCTTTCAACGGTGGGGATGAGACGTGGAATTAAATCACACATTCAAACAGCATCGATTTACATTAAACAAGCTGTGATTGTGGTCGATAACCCCCCGTTGGCTCAAAAATGAACTGAAAATGCAGTCTGGATGCAGTCAATGCTTTGACTGATCATCAGTGAATCAGTGTCATTCTGTTTACAAAGACAATCCATTTCTACACCAGACCAAACAAGATTGGGTTTCTCCTAAAACTGATATCACATCTGCCATTGGTTTAAAAGCCCTCACCGTTGGCATCAAGGGAAACGGTTATGATGAAGTTCAACACAAGGGGGAAGGAAGTTGCAAAGCTTACAGAACAATTAAGATGTCTCTGATTTACTCTCCAAGTGGGGTGAAACAGCTTTACTAGAAAAGTGAGCTGAGTGGGGGTCGCAACTCCTGACCCTGAAAGAGCAAATCGATTTAAGGCATTATAGCCAATCCTAAACATGCTCAGTTTGGCTTGTATACTTCTGTCACGGAGTTCCTGATAATAACAGCACCGTAAAACGGAAAACCTGATAACGTATCTAAGAGCGGTTGATGTATTGACACAGCTAACTTAAACACAACCGGGCTGGGTTTTAGATCTTCAAAGCTTTGATAAATATTCAAGGAAAGTTAGAGAAACGCTTCAATGATCATATAACGCACACAAACCAAATTCAAACTGGAAGGGAGGTTTGTAAGTCTTAAATGGGTGTGGGTTTGACAATAATTAGCACATTCCTGTGCGTGCTGTGAGGCGTTATGGGGCGAAAACAGTAGGCCTGCAGTTTGGGGTGGACGGCAGGTGCTGTCTTATGATGAGGTTTGCAGTCGCTCTCCAAAACCAATTAAAAGCGCTAAATGTGAGTTTGGCTCGAGAGCTCTGTGACTGCAGAATCCAAATACTGCTGCGCCCAGCTCGACGGGGCAAGCAAGTAAGCAATGATTCAGCTTTTTCCTAAGAGAACAAACAAAATGGCAAATCCATGACCTTTTCAACCATAACCACATTTTATCCTGCCGATAGCAATATATTATATGAACAATTTAGACATCATGGAGCGTTTAAACGGACGATGTTCTAGCATAGCACGAGGTAAAGCGATTCCTGAGAGGGCAATATTTGAAATCCTTCAAAAACGACTGGATCTACAAACACGCTCAGTGGAGTGTTAAATCCATCTTGATTAAAGCAGAAAAAAGCCTTTAATAATGAACTGTGCCAGCCAGCTTTTGTAATTAAGTCCACCAGTGCATTCTAGTCCAGGACACAGAGCATTTGGCAAACAGGCGAATTGCTTGGTCCCTTCTCTCAAACAGCTAATCGCAGGATGGATCTCAAGCAGTGTAGACCTGGGGCGTATTGATGGGTGTAGCTGATCTTGAGGACTTAACTCAACAAGATGCTTTTTAAACCTGCAGGTGCAGCCTGGCCAACTGAACTCTTAAAAATAAAGCTTTGTTAATGGTTTTTGCAGCACATTAGGTTCTGCATAAACCATTTTTCACTGTATAAGGTCACTGGATTGGTTAAAAGGGAGGTTATTGTAGTGATGCTATAGAAGAACGATTTTAGATTTTCACTCTAAAGAACCTTTTTTCGAATGGAAAGCTTCTGTGGATGTTAACGGTTCTTCAAGGAACCACAGATCCCAATGAAGAAGCTTTATTTTAAAGAGTGTACATTATTTGTGACCCTAGACCACAAAACCAAGTAGCACGGGTATATTTGTAGCAATAGCCAAAAATACATAATTTTTCCTTTATGTCAAAAATCATTAGGATATTAAGTAAAGATATTTTGTAGTAATATGCATTGCTAAGAACTTCATTTGGACAACTTTAAAGGCAATTTTCTTTTTTTTTTTTTTTGTACCCTCAGATTCTGGATTTTCAAATAGTTGTATTTTGGCCCAACATGGTCCTATTAACATTTTTTCAAAAAAATTTGCCTTATAACTGGTGTTGTGGTCCTGGGTCACATTTGTTCTTCAGATCACAATGGAACCGATTTTGACATAAACCAATTTTTATTGCATCAGACTGTAAAAACCTTTCAAGAAGCTCTATGTGTAGTAATAACCATGAATCTGTGAGAGCGTTCGGGCCCTGTGCGAAAACAGTAGACTCATCTGCCATCATTTCATCACTAGCATCTCACATCTCCTGTTTTGCATCTGCTATCGATTATTTCAGAAATGTGCTTAAAAACATACTACCGAAATAATTGAAACGGCATGTTGGGTTTTTCTGTAAATGTCTCTGACCTGTGCTGAAGTTTCGAAATGATTGTTTCTTCAACTCTTGTTTGTGTTTTTAATTACTCCGACACAGAATGAAAGCGGACGCAGCTGGCGGAGACGTTTGACGGGAAAGCCATTAGAAATGCACGGACGGTTTTCACTCATTCACCGTGCGGTTAGACGGGAGAATCCGTCTATGCAGTGAATTTCCCGCCGAACGTAGTACATTTATCAACTCATCAAATTCAGTCATGAAAACCAGAAGGTAGCATATGAGAAAAGCATATTCCAAAACGTTCACACGGTTCCCCGAAAACCACAGGCCACACAAATGAAGCTGTAAGAAAACCAGGAGCACGATCAAGAGAAAGCCGGGAAATGCTCTCTTACCTTTGAAGGACAAGAAGACCCGAGGGGCGTTCTGAGGTTCGCTGCCCGAACCCAATGTCAGGATGGATAAAGCCAGGAGAACCTGGACTGACCATGGACTGTCCAACAGCATGGTGCATCCGCTGAAGCCAGAAAGATACAACTGAAGAGGTCACTAGAAAGAGAAAAACATGTATTGTTAATGATACGATGCCACTTACTTCATCCCAAAGTTAAAGGAATGTACAAATAGATGAATAAAAAGTATATTTCTTTCATTCACATATTTAAATGTCGTATTCCAGTGCAAAATTTCAACCCAAAACCTGTAGTAGCACTATGCTGTATTCAACTTAAGTCATTCTTCAAACCACAAACACACTCTTAAAAATAAAGGTTTCAAAAGGGTGTTTTAGCAGTGATATAAGCCATATAAGAACCATTTTGGTGCCCCAAAAGACCTTTCAGTGAACAGTTCTTAAAAGAACCATTTTAAAAATCTAAAAAACTTTTTTTGACTGTAAAGAACCTTTTCTGCATTTGAAAGATTCCATGGATGTCCAAGATTCTTCATGGAACCATCAATGCCAATAAAGAACCTTTATTTTGCACTAGGAGTGCATGCCTCCTTTAAATTAGGTTCATTGAAGTTTTACACAAACTGCTTTTTTATTGATCACAGCAGCCATAACTTAGCAAATCCAGACCAAAATACAGAAAGGACAAATATACAAGGCAAAGACAAAACAACTTTTGAATGCATTGAAATACCAGTGTCATATCTGAAATCTTGTTCGCCCATATGTATTCCAGATAAACTTCCATATGTTTTACCTCTGGGCTCCTTGCTTTAATAAGAGAAGCTAAGAGGCCCTCTGCAGTAAACATTTCACCAAAAAATAAGGGTTTGGTTACGCTTGTTTGAAACATACAGCAAAAGGATATTCCCCATGGGAGTATGTTGACAAACCCCACTGCTGCCATATAGTCCATCTCTTTCAGATGGACAGGAACAAGGCTGCCACCCATAGAGGGGCGGCACTCATGTTGCTCAGTAGTGGCGTGACACATAATCCTAAAAATGTAAATCGGTGCGGATATATCTAATTCAATGACACAGTTTCCAAAGCCACATTGAACTGACATCGATCACAACTGTATACGTAATACTTTTTTCTTCATAAGAAGGAATAAACATCTCAAAAAAACTGAAAAGTAGTGCTAGCGGAAGACGATCTGATCTGTCCAAAAATGCGCTGCCTGGCTGCAGAGCGTTTATGAGTGGAAGCAGCTGTTTAAACCTCAGCTATTTGCAGGCAATTTGTTAACTGTCCGGCTGTTTATCTAAATTCTCTGCCTCTTTACCTCACACAAGCCAGTGAAATTAAACAACAATTATATCAACACAAGTGCACACAGACACAGTTAGAGGCAAGCAATTATGGATACAGTCTCACAAATACACTGAAAGAATTGATCAATACAGACACCAAAATGTATGGCTTTTAGGGCTTTTTTTTTAAAGAACAGTCAAAATATTACATGAAAAATTGTAGGCTGTTCCATTGAGATCTCATTCTTTCTGTTACAGTTTTGATCAACTCTTTTTTTTTTAAAATAAATTATTTTTAGCTATAATAAAATAATTCCTTAGCTACCGTATGAACACATATTAACTGTGATTTGATCAATTCCAATATGACGATTTTCAAATAACAGCTTCCCATTCAGTTAAATAAAACACAATAAATATAATGGGCTGTTCAGTGACTCAAAATTCAAATTCAGCATTCATAAAGTCGTATGATTGATCAACAGGTTGACTCATCTTACTTTTTTTTTTACGCAACTCCTCTTTTCTACACGTTCTTACCCTGTTTAGCACTACAGTATCTATATGCATAGTGCATATCTGCATTTATTGTGTTTGTTTATTGCTAGTTTGTGAAATTGTTGCAGTGTTTGTTTTGTAAAGACGCACTCTGGCCCCTGGAGACCTTGTATTTTGTTTCTTTTTCCTGCCATCCAGCAGAGCAATGAAAATAAACTACTTTGACTCTGTCTCAACTGCCTATTGTGGTGTTATATATACAGGAGCTCTCGGATAACTCAGCGTATGGTTAACTTAGTGTTAGAAAAACAATGGGAAACAGCAAGAAAAGAGCTGTGATAAGTACTTATAGTGGAAAGTAGAAATAAGGGACAATGCAAAGAATTGTAAGCTTTTTTTGGTGCACGCTGGGATATTATGAGGTGTTTAGGTAATGCAAGTTTGGAGAATGTGTTATTCTTAATTTAACCAATATTAACATGAAATTTCAAGCAGTTTCTGTTTGCATGAGTCATGTTGTGTGACTTTACTTTTATACTTATTCTGTACATGCACTGTTTAGGACCACATTACATACTTTTAACGTTTAATTTGTCATCATGTAACTTAAAAATAAACTTGTTAAGAGAAAAAAGTAATAAAATGGTAATAAGAAGCTTTCCAGCTTACAAAAATGAACATTTTAACTTAAAACCTAAATATTGACCAAAAGTCAATGGATGTGTTGTCAACCCATATACAGCAAACAAGAAATTACATTTTGCACAATTAAGGAAACATATTTCTGCCAGCAGTAACGATTAGCCTAGATCAAGAAATAATAATTATAGATATTATATGAGCTGAAGAAGAGCTGAAGGTAATAAAAAGTTGCATTACATTTAGAAATCAAATTTTGACGTTTAAATGTGTCTCATGATAATAAAAATAGATTTAGTATTAAAATACTACTATGATAGTGTTAAGAAATGGAAAGGCATGCCTTCCAGTGTTTACCTGCTTGTTCCAAACTGTCCAGAAGCAACTTTGAGCTCAGCTCAATGAGTGAATCCACTTAATATCTGAGCTCTGGTTTATGTTCGTATGTCCCAGGTCCTGCAGGTAATAGTGAGGTCCAGTCCTTATCTCTCTGAACACCTGAGCGCGGTGTGCTTCTTCTTCTCTATTACAGTGTTCATTTGGCACAGTTGTTATAAAATCCCGTTTGGTATCGAGCTACGACGCATTCGAGAAGCGTAAAAGCCACCTGACAACTCCGTGAACTGCCTCAGCGCCGTAACTGCCCGTCTGAATAGCTCCAAGCACAAGCGCACTTCTACCCGCACTCATTCGCTCGCCTCAAATGCTGCCCAAACAGCTTGGCAGGTGGATGCATTGTCGCTCATTAGCATTTGACACGCCCATAGGGCGGGGACTTTACCTTGGAGCGCCGCCCCCTTCAGCGTGAGCTGCTGTAATTATCTTCAACTCACTGTAGAGTGCTATCAAGCGGTTCTCGGCTCGGGGGAATACTGTGAATGCGATTACATTCATGTTTCATTAGGTGGAGTAAACTCAGTAAGAATGCACAGGAACGCACATATGATGCGGAATTGCTATGTGGAACGCAATATGTGAGCATTTTGTACAATATAGTCTAATTGTGTAAGCTATGGTGTGCATTATCTAGAATCATAAGCCATGAATGAGGAAGAAAATCATATATTTCGCATACCTGCTGTTGTTGAATAAAAGAATAAAATGACACTAGCGTACATTTAAAAAAGAGTTAACTTAAAGTTGAATTATATTCTGAAAGCAGGGATATTTTTTTAATACAATAAAAGGCTTGGGGCAATAAGCATACACACACACCCCTACCTATGATTTATTTATATATTAATTTTCTCCACAATATTTTCTAGCTTTTTTTCTTCTTCTTCATTTTTAGTTTTAGATGCTTTTGTACACACACACACGCACACGCGCACACCCCTACCTACAATTTATTTATATATTTATTTTTTCCACAATGTTTTCTAGATTTCTTTCCCTTTTTTTAAGTTAGATTTTTTTTTACTTATAAATCTTCCAAAAACTTACCCAAAAAATATTTTTGCTGGCAAATAATAGAGAAAATAGAGGAAGACATTTAGTCCACAAGGGAAAATTATAGTTGAATTTATAAAAATGACCCTGTTCAAAAGTTTACATACACTTGAGTCTTAATACTGTGTTGTTACCTGAACCTTTTTTTTTTTTTTTGTGATAGTTGTTCATGAGTCCCTTGTTGGTCCTGAACAGTTAAACTGCCTGCTGTTCTTCAGAAAAATCCTTCAGGTCCCACAAATTCTTTGGTTTTCCAGCATTTTTGTGTACATGAACCCTGTCCAACAATGACTGTATGATTTTGAGATCTATCTTTTCACACTGAGGACAACTGAGAAACTCATATGCAACTATAACAGAAGGTTCAAACACTCACTGATGTTCCAGAAAGAAAAACAATGCATTAAGAACCAAGGGTGTAAACTTTTGAACGGAATGAGATGTACATTTTTGTTATTTTGCTGAAAAAAAAAATATTTTTGTCATTTAGTACTACAGAAGATACTTTGTTTCCTAGAAGACAAAAGTTACATTTATCCTGATCTTCAAATTCGAAAAGTTTTTACCCCCGGCTTTTAATGCATCGTTTTTCCTTCTGTGGCATCAGTGAGTGTTTAAACCTTCTGTAATAGTTGCATATGAGTCTCTCAGTTGTCCTCAGTGTGAAAAGATGGATCTCAAAATCATACAGTCATTGTTGGAAAGTGATTAAATACACAAAAATGCTGAAAAACCAAAGAATGTGTGGAACCTAAAGGATCTTTCTGAAGGACAGCGCGCAGTTTAACTGTTCAGGACAAACAAGGGAATCATGAACAACTGTCACTGAACGAAAACAGGTGTGGATCATTCAGGTCATTCACACAGTATTATAATATTATAATAATAAAGTATTATAAGTGTATGTAAACTTTTCAACAGTGTCATGTTTATAAATTCAACTATTATTTTCTCTTGTGGACCATAGGTAAACGTCTTTTATGTGAAATATCTTATTCAGGTCAGTACTAAATAAAAAAATAACATGTATTTTGTATGAACCCTCTTATTTTGGTAAAATAATTACCATTTTGCAAATTCTGTCAATCTATCTACGACAGAACACTCAAATTAAAGTCTATAAATGAGAGCAGTGGAAGTTTCCCATGGCCAAAACACTTCTTTGTTTACATATTAAAGGTCAGAACTTGAGAGTGTTGTGCAAGATACTAGAGATTTTTAACTTCAGTGATTTCCCTTCAAGGACTGAGTGAAAACCCACGCTCTGATCTTTAAAAAAACAGTTTTGTGTGACACTCGAGTCATCACATCTAGTTCTGCTGCTTCTTTCAAACAGGTCTTCACTTTGAAATGCAAAATAAGCAATGTAATTACACTTAGAGAGCCTCAGGTTTAATTTATCCACGACCGTTGCACACCACATACACACACGCACATATTCAAGTCCCTTCAGCTCAGCTTGTAAGCAGAAACACATTCTTGTATTGGGGAGTAAATGTTTTGCGTGTTAATACATGACACAGGGTTTTAGATAAAAGGCATTCCGAAGAATTTCAGACAATATCTGCATGCAACTCATCTTCTTTCTCAGAGTAGCTCAGAGAGAAAGACAGGAATGAGTTTCTGCTCTCCTTGATGTCAGACATGCAGTGACATAACTTAAGGACATTCATCTATTGGAAATGATGGCGTGTCTACCTCAGTAAAGGTGATAGCAACATTCTGCCATTGCAGCATTCAAACTGCTTGATGTAGAGAGTGTGGAATTCACGTGGAATGCTTGGGAAAACCTCTAGGAGAAATCAGGATGGAATTTGTGGTACAGCATTTATCTTTCCTGCAACATGAAGACAACGTAATGTTAAAACTCACAGATGGCACACAAAGTGGAGCAATTTCACATGCTACAAATATTTGATTTATTTTTCTGTGCAATTCTTTTCATTTTTCTGAACAGAATCTTAATTGCAAAAGCATGCATTACCACTGTTGTTATAATTACCATTTTTTCATGCTTAAGATAAAAAAACATAGCATTACAGTGAATATGGGACCTATATGAAATATTATTACAAATAATTAATTTCTATTTGAATACATTTAAAATGTAATTTCAGCATTATTTTTCAGTGTCACAGGATTCAGAAATAATTTGAGTATGCTGACTTGCTCAAGAAACAATTATTATTATTATTATTGTTTATTATTATTATCAATGTTAAAAACACCACACACACATACATACAAACACACACACACACACACACACACACACACACACACACACACACACACATACATATATATATATATATATATATATATATATATATATATATATATATACACACACACACACACACACACACACACACTGCTTTTTTAAAATTGCTTTTTTATTTTGTGCTCATCAAGGCTGTATTTATTAGATCAAAAAATACAGAAAAAAAACCTGTAATATCCGAAAATGTTATTACAATATAAAATAATAGATTCTATTTTAATATACTTTAAAAAAGAGTTTATTCCTGTGATGCAAAGCTGAATTTTTATCAGGCCATTACTTAGGTCTTAAGTGTCATATGATCCTTCAAAAATCATTTTAATATGCTGATTTATTATTAAAACTATCTATTTTGTCAACAGTTACACAGTTATATTTTGTTGGAACCTGTGATACTTTTTTCTGTAATCTTTAATGAATAAAAAGTAAAAAAAATATTATATTTATTCAAAATATAAGTCTTTGCTATCACTTTTTCATCAATTTAACACATACTTGTTAAAAAAGTATTAATTAAACCTCAAACTTTTAAACTGCAGTGTATATTGATAGAAAAGATTACATTTTTGTATAAATGCTGTTCTTTTTAACCTTTTATTCATCAAAGAATTGTGAAAAAGTATTACAGGTTCCAAAAATAAGCAGCACTAATAATAAATCAGCATATGTGACCCTGAACCACAAAACCAGTCATAAGGTTAAATTTGACAAAACTGAGATACATACATCATATGAAAGCTCAATAATTAAGCTTTCTATTAATATATGGTTTGTTAGGATAGGACAATATTTGGCCGAGATACATCTATTTGAAAATCTGGAATCTGAGGGTGCAAAAAAATCAAAATACTGAGAAAATCACCTTTAAAGTTGTCTAAATTAAGTTCTTAACAATGCATATTACTAATCAAAAATTACATTTTGATATATTTATAGTAGGAATTTTACAAAAAAAATCTTCATGGAACATGATCTTTACTTAATTTCCTAATGATTTTTGGCATAAAAGAAAAATCAATAATTTTGACCCAGACAATGTATTTTTGGCTATTGCTACAAACATACCCCAGCGACTTAAGACTGGTTTTGTGGTCCAGGGTCACATATTAGAATGACTTGAGAAGGATCATGTGACACTGAAGACTGGCGTAATGATGCTGAAAATTCAGCTTTGATCACAGGAAAAAATATGTTATTTCACATTGTAATAATATTTCACAATATTACATTTTTTCTGTATTTTTGATCGAGTAAATGCAGCCTTGATAAGCATCAGAAACTTCATTAAAAAGCATTAAAAACCTTACTGATCTCAAACTTTTCAACAGCAGTGCATATATATTCAACTCATCAGATGGCTGCAAAGTCAACACACAAGTTTATGAAGCAAATTTCCTATAGTTCTGCAAACGTTTTGAAAAGAAGCTTTCCTTTTTGGTCAGCAGAATCTATAGGATGGTTTGGGAAAAAAGTGGGACATCAACATGATTGAAGCGTCCTGTAGCAGCAGTCAGTTTACAGACATCTTTGTCTCTCACGTCACAAAGTTATGTGAAAACCTCCGACTAATGAAAAGTCATTCGGCTATTGTCAAAAAAGATTGAAAAAGCTAATTCCAGGCTTCGCATTGCTGCACTTCTGTCGCTGGCTTTCCGTGGGCCACATTCTTTATTAGCCTCCTATTTAATCTACGTTCGGCGCAAAATTCACATTACGGTCACAATGCAGCCTGCCGGTGCGATTGGGCTCGGGCTGAAGGGGTTGAATGGACAGAACCGGAGAATGAAGGGGAATCTGTCCTTTTCAGCACCGCCGAACCATTCACCCCTCCCTCCTCTCTCGCGCCGACCTGCAATAAAACAGTTTTCAAAGACGACTTGGCAGAGGTCAAATGGAAGATGTCTGTAAATGAAAGCAGCCTGACTTTGTCTCCCTCCAGGCGAACTCTGACAACTTCGACAACTTATCTTTTCAGCGCGGGGCAGAGAGGGGCTTCTGGAGGAGGCAGGTCTACACAACCATCTCAGAAGCCTTCAACCCGTCCTTTATGTGAAAAATAAAAGGCATTTCAGATGTCAAGACTGGATGTGGAGTCTGAGTGAGCCTGTGAACTTGTTTCCACCGTGCTATTGTCTTTTATCCGGTTTGCTGTATTGACATCGAATCTTCCCTCGAGGGCTCGACCTCTAGTACGGCTGCAGAAATATTAGTCGAGCGCTTCGGTGGGATGACATGACGAGCTCATGCTGAGGCACCTTGTGCAACAGAAATAATAGGCCTGCGTTCCTGTGGTGGAGTAAAGCCCTGAGGCTTCAGGTGTTATTGTACCTGCGTGTATCTGTGAACTGTGGGTGATAATGAAGGGTGCAGGCACTTTAGTCACAAGTGTTCACACTGTGATTACCTCAGGGGTCAATAACCCAACACCTTTCCCACAGCGGAGGTGTGTGTACAAAACTATGGGCCTTTTAGTTCTGTGCCAAAAAATGTCTCTAGAAGTTTTTTTTTTTTCTTTGTGAATGTTTTTAAACTAAAAATTAGTTTAATAAATACAGGCATTTAAAGGAGTAGTTCAACAAAAATTTACAGATAATGTACTCACCCCCTTGTCATCAAAGATTGTCATGTCTTTCTTTCTTCAGTCTTAAAAAAATGGTGTTTTTTGAGGAAAACATTTCAGGATTTCTCTCCATATAATAGACTTCTATGGTGCCCCCGAGATTGAACTTCCAAAATGCAGTTTAAATGCAGCTTCAAAGGGCTTGAGAAAGAAGTGTCTTATCTGGCGAAACGATGGGTTGTTTTCTAAAAACATTTACAACTTATATACCTTTTAATCTCAAATGCTCATCTTGCCGAGCTAGACAAGACGAGCATTTGAGGTTAAAAAGTATATAAATTGTAATTTTTTTAAAAATAACCCATCATTTTGCTAGATAAGACTCTTTTTTCCTCAGCTGTGATTATTTAGAGCCCTTAAAAGCGTTAAGCGTGAAGTTGAACTCAGGGGCACCATAGAAGTCCATTATATGGAGAGAAATCCTGAAATGTTTTACTCAAAAAACTTAATTTCCTTACAACTGAAGAAAGAAAGACATGAACATCTTGGATGGCAAGGGGCTGAGTAGATTATCTGTAAATTTTTATTCTGAAAGTGCTACTCCTTTAAGCACATATGAAAAAAGACATGTAACCACCTAAATCAATGTTTTTTTAAAAGCATTTTTGTCAAATCCAGGTAATTTACCATAGAAATATTATATTTTTTAACGGTTATGGCAGTTATAGCACCAGCTGTGGTCCGATCTCCTTACAATTTTGCGTGCTTTTTCAGAATCTCCTGTCGCGTGTGCTCAGCAGGTTTCGTGAAGTTTTGAGTTTTCCTTTAGGTTTTAAAGGATTTTAAGTAAATTTGGACAGGCACTTTTCTGAACGACCCTGTTCTAGCTTTCCAAAGGGTAAATGTCAACATTTTTTTTGATAATTATTGGCCTAGAGAGACTAGAGAAATGTACTAGAGTGCTTTTTTCTAGGACTAGTACGCAAAAGTAGTTTTTTTTTTATTTTTACATCTTCTCAATCATTGAACAAACGATTTGATTAACAACAGTGGTTCTAGAGGCGAAGTTGTCCAGAATTAGGAGTTATATCATATGATACGAATATTGCGTGTATGTCCAAAAAAATCTTTTGTGCCATTGAAAAAAAAAAAGTGATATATCGCCCCCAGTGGCCAATTTCTTTTACATTTTTCACAGACCTTTGGGCTGTGAGTCAAACAGGCCCAATCGGCCTTCATTAACCTTGTCTAATAGGTGCTCAAACTTCATCAGCCAATTGCTGCCATGTTTCTTGCCATGTCGATAGGACAAATGGTGGCGTATGTATAGCCATTTTTATGTTTATTCCTTCTTATAGCTCCACCAAGTGGCCAAGCTCCACGATTTTTGTCCTGTGACCTCAGATTTAGCTTTTACATAAGTTTGACAAAGATATCTCATTCTGTTCAGAAGTTATAGGCATTTTACTAAAAGTGGCCCTTCCATTTTCAAACGTTTTGGCGTCCCTTTGTGACGGTGAGACGAAAGTCCAACTTTTTAAAAATATATTATTATTAACATTCACTCTCCAGAGAATCTTTCTGCACTGGTTTGGTTCCAATTGGGTGAAAAACCTAGGACTAGTTCGCAAAAGGCTCACGATCGAATCAAACGACATAAGACACTTGAGCCTGCGACTGACGTGTTAGGAGTTATGGGTTATTTCATACTTGCTTGCTGTTTGGGGCGAGCCTTGGTGACGTTGTCTGTGGTGTGGGTACTACCATCCCTCCCAATTTCAAGTCTCTACGATTTACAATTCGGTCTGCACGATCAGTTTTACGTGGCGATATATACTGTATATAAATATACTGTAACTTTTTTTTATTCCACATTCATTTTAAAATATTATGATTTTTAATTACTTTAAATGCGTAATTGTTTAAAATAACTAGCTTTATTAAATCATTTTGATTTAAAGAATAATTCTGTCATCATTTACTCGCCCTCATATTCTTCCTTATATTCTTCCAAACTGATTTTCTTTCTTCTGTGGAAGACAAAAAAAAGAGAGATGTTATACAAACATATAATTTTCATAATATTTTTATAATACAAAAGTATTACAAAATACAACGAAAATGGTCCACATGACCTGTGTACTATACAATATTATCAAAAGTTTTGGGGTTGTAAGATATCTGTCTTGTAAAGTCTTTGAAAAAAGTTTCTTATGCTCACCAGGGCTGCATTTATTTGATCAAAAATAGAGTAAAATCAGTAATATTTTTAAATATTACAGTTTAAAACAACGGTTTTCTGTTTTGAATTATATTTTTAAATGTAATTTATTTCTGTGATGTTAAAGCTGAATTTTCAGCATCATTACTCAAGTCTTCAGTGTCACATGATCCTTCAGAAATTATTCTAATATATAAATTTGCTGCTCAAGAAAGATTTTGTCAATTTTAAGCAATTACAAATACAGAAGTATTCATTTCTTTAAAAAAAGTTTTTTGATAAATATCTCTTATTTAAATGTGGCACATAAAAATGTAATACAGCAGATTTTATTTCAATTGTCAAAATTCAGTAGTTCTAGCATGATCATACGGATTATAATGCTACTGCAGAAGATTAAAAAAAGACCTATAAGAAGCACAGTTGTTGTATAGACTACTTTTTTATGTTACATTTGGTCCTTGGCAGTCAAAGATCCTCAACTGCCTGCTGGCACTGAAACATTTATACTGAAATCTTTGAAGAAACTTACCTTTCGGAGCAAACGGCCTCATTTTCTCTTCTTACTCTGAAGACGTTCTCCTGTGCTCTTCAAAAACAGACAAAAGATCTCTATTCCTGTCCAGCCTGATACAACCTCATGCCCCCTCACTGAAGTACTGTAAAAAGCAGCGATTGTTCCTTGCACCATTCGGTCAGGCCCGTCTCGCTGCTAATGGTCCCGATTAGTCTTCTGTACTGGTTTCCCTCAGGTGCTTGGAGATTTGGAAACCATCCTGTACTCTTTCTCAATTCGTGGAGGTTAAAAAGTCACTCTTGTCTCAGTGCTTAAGAGGTTCTGTTGAATAGGCCTCTATTTGTACCCAATCAAAGAAGACGTATCACATCAACCATTTGAATCACTCAGGAGGCATTAGCGCTATTAGGCTTGGAAATAAACACCGCTCTCAAGGGGTTTTCTCTGGGGAATACCTGTTTTCTGGAGACTTAAAATCAAACTCAGTCACCCGCAGCAGTTTCCTAACTTTTATGAGGACGGAAGCTTACGAAAGCTCTCTTGGCTTCTCAACGCAAAGCTTTTGGGTCAGTGCTAACACACTATCATAACAATGCAATACAGCTGGAAAAGAACAACCTTTGTTTCTGAGAGTCAGCAAAGCAGCTGAGGAACTAATGTTAAAACAATTTAAACACTGTTGGTACACCGAAGCCACGGTTCACAATTCGATACAACATTCAAACAAAGTTCGGTACAACAGGAAGTATACTTTTTCACTTATTTTGAACACAATGTAGTGCTTTATGTAGCATGCGCAGTTGTTTTTGGTATGAATATAGAATGGTATGACTTCAAAATAGTGAAATTATGCTACATAAGACACCTGCATAAAACAAAAACAGCAGACGGACTGATTGAAAATGTTAATTTATTATTTGACAGCAGGTGGCGCTTATGGAACAGCAGTGATATAGAGTTTCCTTGGTTATCGCTGTAAACAAAACAGCTGCGCTTATGAACACTACTTTAATATGCATTATATGGAGGTAAGATGAAAAGAAAATGACATCAAAACATTTATGAATCAGTTTCTCTCAGAGATATATTTATATAAAGCCTCACATATTTGTCTTCCTATATTTTGAGAATCGCAAACAGAGAGCTTAATTCGCCTGTTACATTATTTTCTATAGAAGCCCGTAATTGCTTTTTTTTCTCAAAATCATGAGCTTACATCTCATACAAACTCGTAATTGTTTTTTTTTTTTAGAATTGTAAGAGTCAGAATTGTGAGAAAAAAGTCAGAACTGTGAGTTATGAACTTGCAGTTTTGAGAAAGAAAGTCAGAATTGCGAGATCCAAACACATTTGTGAGAAAAAAGTCAGAATTTCGTTTTTATCTGACTTTTCACAATTCAGACTTTTTTCTAGCAAGTGTGAGTTGATATTCTGAGACTATTATATGATTGTATTGTGTAATTATTACATTTTCTAGTATGTATTTTTAATTATATTTTCCTTTAGGGTGACTTGTAACATCTTGTCCAGGGACTACGGATGAAAAATAGCCCTTGGTGGCTAATTCCAGTACATTTACAGGAATGTTTTATTAATGTACAATGTCCCTGTCAACTAAATAGAAAAATAAATAAAATAAAAATAAATATCTCACAATTCTGAGTCCAATTTTGATAGGAAAAAAGATTGATGTTCTCAGAATTCTGACTTAACTCCTAATTGCATTATAAAGTCAAAATAGTGAGATATAAACCCACAATTGTGAGCTATAGTTATAGAAATAAAGTCAGTTCTGAGAAATAAAGTCACAATTCTGAGAAACTGTGAGATATAAACTCACAATTCATACTTTTTCTTAGAATTGACTTTATTTCTTAGAATTGCGAGTTTGTCTCACAATTCTGATTTTATAACATGCAATTCTGAGAACGTCAGTCTTTTTTTGCCCTCAAAAATTGTCATTATAACTTCACAGTCAGAACTGTGAGATATCAACTCGCAATTGCGGAAAAAAAAGTCAGAATTGCGTGACAAGCTCACAATTTCGAGAAATTAAGTCAGAATTTCGAAATAAAATGTGAAATTCAGACATTTTCCCTCGCAATTCAGACCTCACAATTTTGAAAAAAGTCAGAATTGCGAGTTTGTATCTCACAATTCTGACTTTTTTCTCAGATTTGCGAGATGTAAACTCGCAACTGCGAGAAAAAGTCACAATTGCGACAAAAAAAGAAAAAAAGTTAGAATTGTGTTTATATCTCACAGTTCGGAATTTGTCACAATTCTGGGGAAAAAGGGCAGAATTGTGAGTTTGTATCTCGCAATTCTGAGAAAAAAGTCAGAATTGTAAGATAAAATCATGATTTTTTTATTCAGTAGCGGAAACAGGCTTTCAAAATGTTCTCCTCTTTTAACAGATTAAAAACTGGTTCCGATCTATCGATCTATCTGTCTGTCTGTCTGTCTGTCTGTCTATCTATCTATCTATCTATCTATCTATCTATCTATCTATCTATCTATCTATCTATCTATCTATCTATCTATCTATCTATCCTTAAATTCTAATTTAAGCCTAAACTTAAAATTTCAAAGGTTTGCAAAGATTGTTCAAAATCAGTCTAATCATTCTACTATCTGAGTTCTAATCCTGCATCCTGTTTGGTACTTTAAATCAATTCAATTCAAATCCAAGACTTTAAAAGCAGTTTCCAACTCAATTCTGAATGCCGCACTACCCTGTGAAAACTGGGGGTGTTGAGCTCCAAAATTCTGTATGGAGCCGAATCAAAGCAAACTACGGTGTAAGTATTCTTCGGTGGTGGACACACACTCTAGAACTTTCCCATACGTACAGCGCACACACAACACACCCTCAAACAGTACAGCAGATTAAATGGTTGAATTAATGAGAGAACATGTAGTAATCTCACAGCCTCAATGGGAACCTTATGCTGTGACAAGATATGACATTAAAAAAAAGCCTCCTGACAAGCCAGCGGTAGAGCTGATGTCCCGTCTCTCTCATTAGCATATATATGAGAAAAGTTCTCTCCTCTGCCTCTCACCTTGAGCATTCACAGGTCTTCATCTCCGCTCAAACACTCTGCTCCAAATAACTCAAAGCAGAGTTTATACATCTTTCCCAAAGTTCTGATTTTTTTGGGTCTCATTTTCTTTCTGCAGCTGTGAAAACAGGTTTTATATGAGAATCGTGGACGGTCAAACTCTTTGTCAACTTTCAAAATAAGAAGTGAAGTTTTATTGAGGCTGTTCTGCTTTGGCAGAATGAAATATTATGAGTCACCAGCACCGAGGTCCTGTATACAGGGCGAGGACATAAAATGTGTTGGACCTTCAGTACAGAAAGGAAAAGATTATGTTTCAGCTGTTTGTCATTTCTATATAATGTATTTAAACTTCTTTAAATCAAGAAAAATCTATCCCTTATGTGCTTGTGTCGTTCTTAAGACAAAGCTTAGTGGATTTGTCTGAGCTATAGTTTAAGTTTTAGAATTTAATAATTTAATCAAAATAGAGACATTCATTAATCCAATCAGATTTTAGAGACAAAACACCCAGTCTTATTATTTAATAATACAACTTTTTAAAAATAGTTGCTTAAGCAGTTACAGTAATATACACCACCAGTCAAAAGTATTTGAAAATATTAAAATATTTTTAATTTTTTTTTTAAATAAGTCTCTTCTGCTCACCAAGCCTACATTTATTTGATTCAAAGTACAGCAAAAACAGTAAAAATGTTAAATATTTTTATTATTTAAAATAACTGTTTTCTATTTGAATATATTTTAAAATGTAATTTAATTCTAGTGATCAATCTAAATTTTCAACATCATTACTCTAGTCTTCAGACAGTTATAGTGTACAATGTGTATAACATTATACACTATAGCATTCAAAAGCTTGGAGTCAGTATATTTTTTTGGGAAAAGAAATTAATACTTTTATTTAGCAAGAGTGCTTTACATTGATAAAAAAGGGATGATAAAGACATTTATAATGAACAAAAATGTCTATTTCTGATAAATGCTGATCTTCTGAACTTTCTATTCATCAGAGAAACCTGAAAAAATTACACTCAGTTGTTTTCAACGTAATAATAATAATAATAAATGTTTTTGAGGGGCAAATCGGAACATTATAATGATTTCTGGATAAGGATCATTTGACTAAAGCAAAGATGCTAAAAATTCAGCTTTGAAATCACAGGAATAAATTACATTTTAAAATACAGTGGTGTGAAAAAGTGTTGGCCCCCCTTTCTGATTTTTTATTTTTGCATGTTTGTCACACTTTAATGTTTCAGATCAAACTAATTTTAATATTAAGCAAAGATAACACACGTAAACACAACATGCAGTTTTTGAATTGAAGTTTTTTATTATGAAGGGAAAACAGAATCCAAACCCACATGGCCCTGTGTGAAAAAGTGTTTGCCCCCTAAACTTAATAACTGGTTGGGCCACCCTTAGCAGCAAAAACTGCAATCAAGCGTTTGCGATAACTTGCAATGAGTCTGTTACAGCACTTTGCAGGAATTTTGGCCCACTCATCTTGGCAGAATTGTTGTAATTCAGCCACATTGGAGGGTTTTCGAGCATAAACTGCCTTTTTAAGGTCAGGCCACAGCATCTCACTAGGATTCAGGTCAGCACTTTGACTAGGCCTCTCCAAAGTCTTCATTTTGTTTTTCTTCAGCCATTCAGAGGTGGATTTGCTGATGTGTTTTGGATCATTGTCCTGCTGCAGAACCCAAGTTTGCTTCAGCTTGAGCAAGCGAACAGATGGCCGGACATTGTCAACAGAATTCATGGTTCCATTTATCACAGCAAGTCTTCCAGGTCCAGAAACAGCAAAACAGCCCCAGACCATCACACTAGTTCAACTTTTGTCTTGTCAGTCCACAGAGTATTTTCCCAAAAGTCTTGGGGATCATCAAGAGGTTTTCTGGCAAAACTGAGACAAGCCTTTATGTTCTTTTTGCTCAGCAGCGGTTTTTGTCTTGGAACTCTGCCATGCAGGCCATTTTTGCCCAGTCTCTTTCTTATGGTGGAGTCATGAACACTGACCTTAACTGAGGCAAGAGAGGCCTGCAGTTCTTTAGATGTTGTTGTGGGGTCTTTTGTGACCTCTTGGATAAATCATCGTTGCGCTCCCGGGGTAATTTGGTTGGCCAGCTACTCCTGGGAAGGTTCACCACTGATCCGTGTTTTCGCATTTGTGGATAATGGCTCTCACTGTGGTTCGCTGGAGTCCCAAAGCTTTAGAAAAGGCTTTATAACCTTTTACAGACTGATAGATCTCAAATACATACATAAATATCCAAGATGGCGGAGTAGACGTTTCGCTTTTCACAGCTCTCCCTGCTCAATGCATTAAAACAACAAATCCAGCAAATCTGGGAATTTAAGCTTTGAACTATTGTGAGTACCTTTGAAATTTGAATCTGGGCTCAATAATGCCTCCGAGGAAGGTACACCAACGTAGAGAAGAGGATGCATATGTTGTAGACACCGATTTGGGCGCGTGTGAGTTGACAACTGCGTCTTTGGAAACTATCCTTGAGAAGTACTTTGCTGAAGCCGATAAACAATCTAAAGATCGCTTTGAGAGGCTGGAACATCAGCTGGTTTCCATTAAAACAACACTTGGTGATCACTCGAGGGAGTTAGACTCTCAACGCAAGCTTACTACTTCTCTGCAAGCTCAAGTGAAACGTGCTGAGGACGCTACAATGGGACATTCGGAGGCTATAAAGAAACTTCAGGATAAATTAATCACTATGGAGGATCAGAGCAGAAGGAGCAACATCCGTATAATCAACCTGAAAGAAGGAGCAGAACAAAGCAATGCTCTGTCCTACCTGTTGCGTGTCTTTCCTGTATGGTTTCCCGACTTGGCCTCCAACCTTCCGGAGCTCACGCGAGCACATCGCGTCGGCCGCCCGCGTTCTGCGGGTGCTTCTCCACGGCACATGATCGTTAACTGTTTTCGCTTTACGGACAGAGATCGGATTTTGAGTCTCGCAAGGAAAACGCCGGTGGTAGTTGATGGTCAAACTATCCGCTTTACTGCTGACTACAGTGATTCTACCGCTCGACTCAGGCGTCCTTGCTTCCCAATAATGAACCGGGCTCGTACCTTGGGGTTTGAGGTTTTTTTGCTGTATCCCGCTGTCATCAAACTCAGCCGTGGGTCGGATGTAATCCAGTTTGGTGATTTAAGTGAGGCTGTTAAGTACTTAGACTCTTTTGACACTCACTCACTATGAAAAACATCAACCATGATTGCTGTTTTTGCTTGTTTGTTAACTTCCACACTTAATGACGTGATATTTGACGTCTGATGTCACTTTGTGATGACAGTGATAATCATAGAGATATATATGGTGATATTTGTTTTGTTTAAATAGTTCTCCCACTTCAACCTAATTTATTTTATTCATTCACTCTAAGGGATGTATAATAATTTTTGAAGTACTCGATTTTGTTGCTGGAAGATACTTAGTAATTCTATAAGCAGGGGAGTGAATGAAGACAGCTTAGTTTAATTTGCTATTTTGCTTTTGTGTGTGTACTTTGTTTTTTGTTTTTTGTTTTTTTTTTTTTTCTTCTTTTTTCTTTTTTATAAATATGGTTATGATTGAGAATGTGTGTGTATGGTGTTGGCTCTCATGTTCACCTCTTCTTCATTTTCACGATTTCTACCTCACATGGCTAGTTAGATCTACTTTTAATGATCACAAATATCTACTCTATGGGTAAAGGTCTCTATGCTATTCATCTTAATATCCGTAGTTTACTCCCTAAAATTGATCAACTTAGAGCTTGGCTGTCCTATAATAATCCCAATATAATCACTCTATCTGAAACTTGGCTTAGTAATAGTACTACAGATTCTGTTATTCACCTTGAAAACTATGTAGTGTACAGGGCTGATAGAGGATCCAGGGGAGGTGGAGTCGCCTCTTATATTTCATCTAATCTGAGTTCACAGCTAATTATTCCTGAGGTGAAACCTGAACTTTTTGAAGGTATCTTTGTTAAGGTCACTCTTCATGCAAATAAACAATTGATAATAGGCAACATTTACCGACCACCTACATCTCCTAAACTAGAGTCTGTTAAGAACATTTTAGCTACGGTATTATCATTGGGAGACTCAAGAGAAATTATCCTGTTGGGGGATTTTAATTTAAACTGGGATGATCCCTCTACATGTACAGAACGTAATATGGTTAATGGTGCTAATTTGACTCAAATCATCACTGAGCCCACTAGAGTCGGCCCTAACTCTAAATCTCTCATTGATTGGATTCTTGTTTCTCATCCAAACAGAGTAATGACTTCTGGAGTGCTCTCTGATTGCTTTAGTGATCATTCCATTATTTATTGTATTTGGAAAATTGCAACTCCTCATCTTCCTCCTAAATATATTAAGGTACGGGACACTAAATCATTTAATAATAATCTATTTGTTAATGACCTTTTAAGGATAAATTGGGACAGGCTTGTCTTAATTCCTGATGTTGATGCTGCATGGGATTATTTTTATACCGAAGTTGGGCTAGCTATTGACAGACATGCCCCTTGGAAATCCATCAAGGTTAAAGGTCATCATTTACCCTGGGTTAATGGTGATCTCATTAATCTTTTTAAAAAGAGGGATAGGGCCTGGGCTAAATTTAAACGTACAAAACTGCCTGACGACTGGGAGGAATACAAGCGATTAAGAAATTTATGCACAACTCAAACAAGAAATGCTAAAGCTAATTATTACCGAGATAGCTTGTCAAATGATCTAAGTTATCCAAAGCAATTCTGGAGGAGAGTTAATGCCTTAGTTGGGAAGTCCAAGAATACTTCAAATAATATGATAATTAACAATGAATTAACTGACGATCCAGCTGTGATTTCTAATGCCTTTAGCTTGCTTTACTCTCAAACACCGCTTGTTCAACCTCCTGTTCTTCATGCAGACTCGTTTCTAAATAGCCTGCCTTGCGGAAGCTCTTTTAAATTTAGTCAGGTCAGCTCAACGGATGTTCAACAGGCCATTAATAAGTTACCCTCTGGTAGTGGTCCTGGTCTTGATGGCCTTGAAGGGAAGTTTGTCAAACTTGCCTCTCATGTCCTCGCATCTCCACTGGCTGTGCTTTTTAACATGTCGTTTGATACTTGTGAAGTGCCCAGTGCTTGGAAATGTACCAAAGTCATTCCGTTACACAAAGGTGGGAACTTACAAATTTTGAGCAATTATAGGCCAATATCAATAATTAATTGTGTGGTTAAAGTTTTTGAGAAAATAATTTTCAACCAATTATCTAAATATCTCTCTGATAATAATTTACTTACACTTTGTCAGTCAGGTTTCAGAAAACACTTCTCTACTACCACTGCTCTTTTGAAACTCTCTAATGATATATTTTCTAGCTTTGATGATAATATGTGTACCGGTGCTATTTTCTTAGATCTTTCCAAAGCGTTTGATTTAGTTGATCATTATCTTTTACTGGATAAATTGCATGCTATTGGTCTTTCAAGATCATCGTTACTCTGGTTTAATTCTTTTTTCCATCATCGTCGTCAGTGTGTGTCCTATAGGGGCTGTCAGTCTGACTTTACAGGCATAGTGAAAGGCATTCCTCAGGGTTCTTCTCTGGGTCCTTTATTATTCTCTATTTTTGTTAATGATATGCCTTTGTGCTGTACAGATTGTAATATTCATCTTTATGCTGATGATACAGTTATTTACTGTAGTAAACCTACCATCTCCGGGATAACTCTTTCTTTACAACATGATTTCAATTCTGTACAGCAATGGCTATTGGCTAATAAACTCCTTCTTAATAAATCAAAGTCCTATTCTTTACTGTTCCATAGGAAAGCCTTGGATATAGGCGAAAACAACCTTAATCTTCGCTTTCTTGACTCCTCTTTTTTGGAGTCAACTGAGACCATTAAATATCTTGGTGTTTGGCTGGAATCTGATTTATCTTTCAAAACTCACGTACAAGCAGTGACAAATAAAATCAATTCTCGTCTTAAAATTCTTTATCAATCTGTCAACTGTTTTAATCTTCTGGTCAGGAAAAGAATAGTCTCACAGCTGCTTTTGCCTATTTTGGACTACGCTGATATTATATATCAGAACACTACTGCCTCTTGTCTGCATTCAATTGATGTGGTTTATAACAGTCTTGGTCGTTTTGTTCTTCGCTGTCCCTTTAGGACACACAGCTGTGTGTTGTACAGGCAGTTGTCCTGGTTTGCACCTTCTGCCAGGAGACATTTTCATTGGTTACAGTTTATTTTCAAATGCCTTTATTTAAATTATCCAATTTATCTCAAGCAACATCTTGTGCTTTATAATACGCCTTATAGCCTGCGACACAACTGTCAGATCTTCTTTTTTGTTCCTAGAGTTAAAAGAGAGGTAGGGAAATATGCATTTTGTTTTAAGGCTCCATATGATTGGAATAATCTTCCTTTATTTATTCGTTCATTAACTTCATTTACTGTGTTCCGAAGGGCTCTTGGGGAACATCTTCAGAACATTTGTCTTTGTTTGTAGTTTTGTTTGTTTCACTTTGGATATTATTATTATTATTATTATCATTATCATTATAATCGATGCTTTTTGTTTGTGTTTCTCTTAGTCCCTGACATTTTGTAATGTTAGTCCTGGGGTTGTTTTTCTGTTATGTCACTTGTGGGGCTTGTGTTGGTGGGGTGGGGTGGGGTTGAGCATTGTGAGCAGGTGTGTGTGTGTACGTAATGCGGTGTTGTGTGTTATAATGCTGTCTTTGACTGTGATTTATTTTTATTATTTTTTTTTTTTTTTTTTTTTGCTCTGCTGTTCTGGTTCTTCTTTTTTTGTTTTGATGTACTGGAGGACCCCCCTTGAAAACGAGATGTTTCATCTCAAGGGGTTAATCCTCATAATAAAGATATGTTTATAAATACTTTCTTTCTCATTTCACAAATTTGTTCCCGAATTTCTTTGTATCTCAACATGTAGCTTTTGAGGATCTTTTGGTCTACTTTATTTTGTCAGGCAGGTCCTATTTAAGTGATTTCTTGATTGCAAACAGGTGTGGCAGTAATCAGGCCTGGGTGTGGCTAGAGAACCACAGTTATGTTTTAATGTTTTTACCCTCATAAAAAAAAAAAAACTTCATTTAAAAACTGCATGTTGTGTTTACTTGTTTTATCTTTGATTAATATTTAAATT
>NC_133380.1:9580665-9758394 GCF_049309525.1 Garra rufa | reverse complement strand
GTCCACAAACCAGCACAAACAGACCCTGCTCTCGAGAGCACTGGAACGGAGCCACCACCGAGTGTGTGCTTGTGTGACAGTTCACTCACTCACAGATTCAAATGTAAAACTACACTTTTCATCCTCCACCACACAGAGTCAATGTTTAAAAACTCCTTCAATAAATACACCTTAATTGAATCAAACCACAAACCAGAGCTCACTGCCCTGCAAATTCAACAGTTCTCTCTAATGTATTTCAGACCAGTCCAGACCTCATCCTGGCTCGTTCTGTGGGAACACACTTACACGCTCGGGCTGGGGTGAGTTGGGGGGTGTGAAAAAAAACACATTCAAACACTGATTTAATTCAGTGCAAATGGAACAACCTTGAAAAACAAAGGCAAATGCATGTGTAAATCATAGGAGGGTTATGTTATGATTCATTTATGCGTCAGGGTTTGGGTTCGGGCCAAGGGAGGCACAGGTTTGGTTTGCGGGCATATGCTCTGCCCGCTAGACTAAAAAAAATATTCTGTCATCTCACCATTGACCATAAAAATTGTTTAAAGGTGCAAATGAATGATGAAGTGAGTGAAAGGCAGAAGTATGATGAAATGCTAGTGAGTTTGACCGATAGGGGTGAATGGAGATGCTGATTGGATGCTCTGAATGAAAACCAGAGGGAACTGGGTGAAGGTTTAAAAAGTGAAAAATCAGCCATATATATATGCAAAAACAACTTAACCCAAACTATTTATACAATTTGATTGGATGAGTGATGTTCACAATTAAAAATTAATAATCGCTCTTTCTCTCTCAGCTATAATTTTTATAAAGTTGTCAAGATTGAATGCATATGTTTAAATGTATAACTTCGTCAAGCATCCATAAATGCAAGACAAAGTAAAATAAACCAAGCATTTTTATACATTAGGTCCAAGATACACAGAGTAATTACTATCAAAACACTTTCAGGCTTCAGTTCAAGTGTTTATATCATTTAAGCCATGCGAGAAAGGATAACCAGGTTTAGATGGTTTTTTCAAAATGCAAAAGCCAAAATGACTCTAGTTCAGCATTTTCTGCACACTGCACAATTTTATTTATTATTTTAGGTAAATACAGTTAAGGTCATACACCTTGCAGAAACTGCAAAATGTTAATTATTTTCCAAAATAAGTGGGATCATACAAAATGAATGTTATTTTTTATTTAGTACCGACCTGAATAAGATATTTCACATAAAAGAGGTTTACATATAGTCCACAAGAGAAAATAAAAGTAGAATTTATAAAAATGTTTAAACGTTTACATACACTTGATTCTTAATGTTGTTACCTGAATGATCCACAACTATTTTTTGTTTAGTGATAGTTGTTCATGAGTCCATTGTTTGTCCTGAACAGTTAAACTTCAGAAAAATCCTTCAGGTCCAACAAATTCTTTGGTTTTTCAGCATTTTTGTGTATTTGAACCCTTTCCAACAATGACTGTATGAGTCTTTTTACACTGAGGACAACTGAGGGACTCAGATGCAACTATTACAGAAGGTTCAAATGCTCACTGATGCTCCAGAAGAAAACGCAATGCACTAACAGCTTTTCCTTATGAAGCATCAGTGAGTGTTTGAACTTTTTGTAACATAGAAATATGCCCTCAGTTGTCCTCAGTGTGAAAAGATGGATCTCAAAATCATACAGTCATTGTTGGAAAGAGTTCAAATACACAAAAATGACGAAAAACCAAAGAGATTGTGGGACCTGAAGGATTTTTCTGAAGAACAGCAGATAGTTTAACTGTTTTAAAATATCACTAAACAAACAAACAAAAAACAAAAAAACAAAAAAAAAAAACACAGCTGTGGATCATTCAGGTAACAACACAATATACAGAATCAAGCGTATGAAAACTTAGGCATATTTTTTTTCTTTTGTGGACTATATGTAAACATCTTTCATGTGAAATATCCTATGAAGGTCAGTACTAAATAAAAAAATAATATGTATTTTGTATGATCCCTCTTATTTTGGTCAAATAATTACCATTTTGCAGATTCTGCAAGGTGTATGTAAACTTTTGACCTCAACTGTATTTGATTTTTACTGTGTTTTCGATCAAATAAACACAGTTTCAATGAGCATAAGAGACTTTTAAGAACATCTGGCCAAACAGTGTATTTATAAATTAGTATATAATTATAATATAACTTATTACCAGATCAATCCTGCTGGAGAAACCTGCGGTCATGCTTAATGGATCAACCCTTGATGGGTTTGAACCTACAACAGTGAAATCTTTTGATCATCAAAATGTTTAATGAGCAGGCTATACGATACTAAGAAAATGTAGATTTAAGGTGGAGAGGTTACGCTGGATGAATTCATGGAAGGAGTGAGGTAAGTAGCCATGTACATACTATTTTCTTCATGTCTGTTGCCATTATAAGCATCATTACGCGCTCCTCCCAAACTCCCATTAGGAGAATGATCCATCTCCATTTTTAATCGAAGTTGTGACTAACTCATCAGAGAGATCTTAAAATGGGTGGAGGATGCTGTATCGTGCGCTGACATGTTACACAATGTACTTCATCTGTATATCTCCATCATCTATAAAGTAAACAAACAGAGATCAACCACTACTGAAATGTCATGTCATGAGGGTCAAATCAAATCATACTTGATCCCGATAAAGCTTGCAATTATACAGTCAGTAATCATCGTAAGTCAAGAAAAATAAAAGCACACTGAAAAGTAAAAGACTTGAACATGATTAACAAGATTAAGAGGTTGTGGTGAAATAAATGTGTGTGGCCTCATTACATTGCACGAGAAAAGGTGCGGATTTACCTGGAACATGAAATTATATCATATAAATCATACAACTAAAAATAATAAAAAATTAAATAAGCTTACATCATACTCAAGGAGGAAGCGGAATATTGTCTATTGTGCACCAACCTTGGCAAGCACAGCATGTGCCTACTTCCTAAGGACACAGCGTGTGTGGTATAACCCGGTAGGGAGGAAAGGCACACGCTATTACAAAGTTTGTGCTTTTTTGTAGTTATTCTCAGTGGCATTTCAGCTGGTGGCCTTCCTCCCTTCCTGCTACCAGAACACCAACATCAAAGGCAAAGCGACATGTTCTTGTGTGTATGCCAGTGCGAATGCTAATGCAAATAATAAAGCCTTGCCGAACTCAATTAAGAATAATGACTGGCACTTTTGCAATGGGCCAAACCTCCCAGCATAACTGCCATTGTAAAAATCATATAAATACTGCATCATAAAGAACCACAAACAATGAAGGCGGCAGACAATATTGCATGTGTTTACAGAACACAAAAAGATATTTCTATAGAAACCCTTTGACGGATGGACGGTAAACTGCTTGTTAAATTGCATAATTAAGCATGCACAATTAGAAGAGCCTGAATGAAGAAATAAAAACAATGAGCTCAGTGTTTGAGGTTTCGAAATTGTCTTATCTAAGCCTGATAGACTACAAAACAGAGCTCTTTTGTGATTTTAAAGCCATCTAAATGACATCATGTTTGTGTCAATGCAAAAATGAGGTTCATTAGGAAAAGGACAAGCTAGAAACTAAACCTGGATGTTATGCTGTTGTGAGAGATTGGCACTGCATGGATTTCTTTTCTCATATGACACCACCTACCACACCCAGAACAATGGCGGAACACCCCGAAATACAAAGACTTGGACTATGCTGGGGAGAAAACCCAAACTCCTGCAAGCAATAAAATCTCTATAACAGAGCTGTTTCACATGAAACACTACTAAGGCATTAGGACAAGCCACAAAGCATGAAACAGAGAAACACAGCATCATGCATAATGGTAAATGCCATCATTACTGTCTTGGGTTGCAGTGCTCAAAAGCATCGCACGTATCTTAAAACCACAAAAAGCCACCAGTATGTTTCATTTAAGCATTTGGCAGCCACTTTTATTCCAGCTTAGGCTTACTGGCAAAACATGCCTCAGTCTACAGTTTTGAACACTAGTGCAGCAAACCCCTATAACTTTTATTCCATTTTACACAAATAATGACTAAAGGGGCAGATTATTGATTTATAAAGCCTTATTTTTAGAGTTATTAGCAAAATGCATTGTTAATTTACTTTTACCACAGTGCATGATTTGTAAACTAATATGTATTGGATTTTCTGCTATTGTAAACTTGCTACTTGCTATTGTAAACTGTTGTAAGCATTGCATTTGCAATAAGAAGCACTCAGGTACATATCCTGTGAACATGACTCACAATAAAAGAGCTGAAAGCCTTGTAGAAGTGAACCAAAATCGCATGATTACATTTTCATCTCATGTTTGCTTTGGTTAAAAGGGACAACCAAGAAAATCTGACTTTTGCCATGTTTAAGTGCTATAATCGGGTCCCCGTTGCATGTACCAACCCTGAAAACGTAAAAAAATACAATCCAGTAACTTTTTGGTAAGCCTTTCTTTGCAAGCACGTGAAAAAACGAGTCGCTCAGAATTCGCTCCCCTACTGATGTAGGAAGGGGATTTTATTATAATATTACCACCCACATGCATTTTTCCACCCACGGCACCGGCATTTTGTTTTTGCAGGCGAAAATGGGTGTACCAGTTCTAATGTCATGACCTTCACAGATATAACTAACTGTGTTTTGCAGCCACATACACCACAAATTCTTTGGTTTTTCAGCATTTTTGTGTATTTTAACCGTTTGTAACAATGACTGTATGATTTTGAGATCCATCTTTTTACACTGAGGACAAATGAGAAACTCAGATGCAACTATTACAGAAGGTTCAAATGCTCACTGATGCTTCTGAAGGAAAAAACGATGCATTAAGAGCCAGGGGTGAAAACTTTTGAACAGAATGAAGATGTGTGAATTTTTTTTATATTTTTCCTAAATATCATTTTTTTTTTTTTTCATTTAGTACTGCCCTTCAGAAGCTACAAAAAGACAAACAAATAAGTTACATTTACCCTAATCTTTCCTGAATTTTCCTTCAGGAAAAAAGGCACAGCCCTATTTTGGAAAAGGGGGTGGGGAGCAGTAGCTCATTTGCATTTAAAGAGACAAAAACAGCGTATTTCTGCTTTCACTCAAAATAGGCATTTTCAAAATTATCTTGTAAAAAGACACATAATAGTTGCCCTTTAACACAATCTGTTAGGTTTAGGGTTGGGTTTAATATAGGTGCTATGTTACTTTCAAATACAAAAGGGATTTACTTTTTAGTGCCAATTATCAAACAACATTTAATTTAATAACCAATTCCAGATTCACAATCATCTGTTTAGGATCAAATTGAATGCACTTTTAGTGCAACTCATTAGACATTTCATGTTGAAATGTACAAGAAGCAATGTAATATCAATTCCCTCAATCAACATACTGTATACAACCTCTGTCTCAAATCATTTTGAAACTGGATATCTTTATTTAAAGTCATTACTTACTGAGGTCATATATGTGGATGAAGAGCATTGTGGGAGCATTTAGACATATACTGCAAGAGCTCATATAAAGGTCTGCAAGAAAAATCACATAAATGTGCCAGAACGTCCTTGCTTAGCTATGAAAGTTAGTTATATATCTATATCATTGTTGCTTTTAATGATATTTAACGATGTTGTTAGTGATACTGGGGTTATTCAAATGTTCTAGCCAAAGAAAGAAAGCAAGCAATTATTCTACATTATTTCTCCACTTAAATGAGATGCCAACGTCCCTTTAAGGCGAGTTAGTTCACTCAGAGGCCATCTTGGCAGCGTCCCCAGGCAGCTATTTTCTAGTCTTGTAAGTACAACTCCTATCTGCTTGAATAAAATATCAAAATTTCAATAACATGGCAAATCACCAACACTCTTAAAAATAAAGGTTCCAGAAGAGTGGTTTTGCAGTGACGCTGTAGAAGAACCAATTTTGGTTCTCCAAAAAACCTTTCAGTAAACAGTTCTTAAAAGAACCATTTTCGACTATAAAGAACCTTTTATGCAAGGTTCTTCATGGAACCATCGACGCCAATAAAGAACCTTCCTTTTTAAAACAACTGGGATCAAAATATTGCTCCTTTAGCTCAAATTAGGATACACCAGCTCTTTCAACGAAAAAGCAGGACATTCCTACCTTACATTTAATTTCTGTTCAGTTCACTTATATTAAAAGTTCTATTCATCACATAATCTGCAATGTTTCTTGAGCACCAAATCAGCATATTAGAATGATTTCTGAACGATCATGTGACAATGAAGACTGGAGTAATGATGCTGAAAATTTAGATTTGCCATCACAGGAATAAATTACATTTTAAAACACATTTCACACACCAAAAAGTTTTTACAGAGTACTCCGTCTTCCACTCATTGTGATGATTGCGGTTCATTGTTTTGAACTTAACAAAAGCTAAATGAAGGTGCATTATGGTGGAGGCTCTTTTGGTCTAGTGTGAATGAAAACCTCAGGGCTCTGGCAGTCAGGAGCCAGGAGGATTAAGCGCATTGGAAATGCTTTTGTTACCAAGGCACTGCGGCTGTTGACTTAGGCACTTCTGCCTGGTTGCCTCGGGTTGGTTGCATCAGATCAGCAAATGTCAGCGAGAGACGGTTATTGTTGTCGATGGCACTATTAGATGATGAATGCAATGCATGTTGACACACAGCGGCATGTTAATTGTAGTGTGCGGCACTTTTTTTGTCTTCCATTTACTTGCCCTCCCTCTCCGCCCACAGGACGTGAACAGGGGTCCTTCAGTTCCAGGTGGGATGTGATGAGGTCACAATGTGCTTTCACACTTAGATTTATCTCACAGCTCTAATACACACCCATGCACTGCTCTAATACTCAACTTAGAAACACCATCCCAACAGGAAACATTAACTATCATAAAGAGGCTTCCTGAAACCACCCGCTTCCTCTAAAACTGCTCTGTCAGATGCACATTCACGCAACTTCCCTGCTTTGTCACTTCCTGGGATGTTGGTACGCACCTCATGCTGGCAATGATGTAATGTCACTTCACACCCAATTTGCAAGCTTTCATATAAATCAGGGGTTTTATTTATTAAGCAAATGTACGATTTGATCCTAAATGCAATGGATTTGCTACTGCTTTAAAATGAACCAACAAGTTGGGGTGAAAATGTTGTTCATGTAAACATTGTATTCATGCAACACATTTAAATGTAGAAAAATATTTAAACTATAAATCCTCTATTTTAATATATATATATATATATATATATATATATATATATATATTTTTTTTTTTTTTTTTTTTTTTTTTTCAACATAAGAGATACCATATATGTGACCTTGGACCTTGTGGGTCAATTTTTTACATTGAGATTCATACATCATTTAAAAGTTGAATAAATAAGCTTTCCATTGATGTATGGTTTATCTGAGATACAACTATTTGAAAATCTGGAATCTGAGTATGCAAAAATAAAAAATCTAAATATTGAGAAAATTGCCTTTAAAGTTGTCCAAATAAAGCTCTTAACAAGGCATATAACTAATCGATTAAGTGAACTACACTGTAAAAAAAAGTTGGTTCAACTTAAAAAAAGTGTTCACGCTGCCCTAAAATTTTAAGTTTAGTCAACATCAACATCAACATCTAACATTTCAGGTTGTACTACATGAAAACGTGGATATTTGAGTTGAGTAAACTTAACATTTTAAAGCAAGCACACTGTAAAAAGTTTTCACCAGTTTCAACTTAAAAACTTAAGTTTAGCAGCTGCCTTAAGATTTTAAGTTAAATCAATTGTATTGTAATAAGTTAAAATGACTTGTAGTTTTAAGCTGATTTAACTTAAAAACTTAAGGCAGCTGCTGAACTTAGGTTTTTAAGTTAAATCTGGTGAAAACTTTTACAGTGCATGAACACTTTATTAAGTTGAAAACTTTTTTTTTTTTTACAGTTTATTCCTTTAAAACATTGTAAGCATTTTAATCAACTTGCTTGTAGGAACGCTTATTAAAATGTTGCTTTTAACCTTAAATTATTAATATGTTTAAAGCTTTGCTAAAAAAAATCGATCATTAAAAAAAGCATTTAAATATTATCTTACCAATTATTTGGAGACATTTAAACTGATATTTAAATGCATTTCATCTAAGTAGTCTGTTTAACTGTTATAAAGATCTCTTTGATTGACATTACAAGCTATTAGACTTATTTTTTGACCATAAAAATATCAGCAACTGCATCAAATTGCATATTTTCCTCAGTTTGGGCCTCTGACTAAAATTGAGATGTTTTTTCGGTCTTTGAGCATGAGCTCCATATTCTCCTACTGTATTAATGATACTTAACAATTTTAATAAACTCAATTAAAAATGTATTTTTTGACTATCAGGCTTTACATGGTTAAGGTTGATTATACATACTTATTTATAAATGATGCTTGAGGTCTCCAAATCTCCCAGAGGGACATCAGAAACTCTTCAGCCTCTTCAAAAGTCTCCCAAAAAAGTTTGTTTTTCCGACATCAAGGTGAACTGCCGAAATGTAATTACCCCAAAACCAGCCCAGGGCAAGAAGGATGTCTGAAAACACAGGAAAGTTGTCAAAGCAACAGAGATTTAGTCAGAATATGTTAGGAGAAGAATTACAAGTTCTGCCATAGTGCTGGAGGGAGTGAAAACCTGCATGTCTGGGCGTTTCAGTGTTTCAGTATCTGAGTATATAAATATGTGCATTGTTTAATCTGTTTCAATAAAAAGTGGCCTAAATTAATGATTAATGATGTCATGGGAGTGGCGTTTGGCTAACAGGGCACATACCTACACAGAGAAAGAGAGCGAGAGAGATATAGACAGTGAAAGCAGCAGAGACAGAATTAGAAAGCACTGTGGATGTTTTTAATTTTCACTTTTCCCCTCACAGACATACTATCCACCAGTGCTGCTGCCAGGAAATTAGCCAGCATGATTTCCCCCAAACCCCAAGACACACAAACCCCAGTGTACTGCACTCGGGATGTTATAAACCAGGTCAAGACTTGCTCACATGGGTATTCAAATCAGCCATCACTTTTCTTGGGCACCATTCAGGTGTTAGATCATGGTACTGGCAACAGTCAGCCTGTCAAAAACAGTGAGAGGCCTATTTGAAGCCACATTTAAAAAAAGAGTGGATTCTGACAAAGAGTGTGTTGCTTCCCAGAATTTCTTAAGCCAGTGATCATCTGCACTATATCTATAAATGTATTGATAAAACAAATGCAAAGGTGTAAAAACTTGCTAAATGTTGTCTGTCACATGCACTGTGGTTTTGAGTTTGCTAACAAGCTGCAAAACCTGATGCAAAATGGACATGATTCAGTGTAAAGGCATCACATTGTTATATTTAAGAAGCATTCTAGGAGTAGCAATCTTTTGATATAAAAAATAGCACTAAATCTGAAAACAATTAGTTCACATGGTCAAAGACAATTATTAAAGAATTGCTGGAATGTTGGATGAAAATACCACATCATAAAAAAAATGCAAGGAAAAAATTAGACACCAATCATTTTTGACTCACACAAGCATGTTTGAGATTAAAACTTCCTTCAATAACAATGTTTTTATTGTTTCTTCACAAAGATCTGATCAATAAAGCATCACAGATGTTTCTCTGCAACCAATTTATGGCTGCGAATGCAACCTGAAAACACACGAGATGTATGGAAGTCCATTTCCGCCATGGAATAAAAAAAAATGTTATTGCAACTTTTTATTTAAAAATTCTGACTTTTTTCTCAGAATTGTGATACAAACGTGCAATTCAGATTTTTTTTGCAATTCTGATAAATTAAGTCAGAGAAATTCAAGATATACAGTAAACTTGCAATTCTGACTTTTTTTCTCAGAAATGTGTAATATAAACTTTAAAAAAAGCAATTGTGAGTTATAAAGTCAAAATTGCAAGATATAGTCACAATTCTCACTTTTTAAAATCAGAATAAAGTAAGATCAAAACCCGCAATTCTGACTTTTTTCCTCGCAGTTCTGGGGCCTCATTTATAAAACTTTCTTACGCACTGATTTGATCTTAGAGTGTTCGTACGATCAAATCCACGTCAAAGTACAGATTTATAAAAACCGTCTTTGACGTGGAAAAGTACTTATCTCCACGTCAGATTCCAGCTTGGCGTACGACCGTTTCCTTGTGGTAATGCCTGGTATTGCAGATAGTTCAGCCTCACTAATTTGATTCCTTGCGCTCCTTTTTACTTGCCATTGTCAAAGAGTTTTTGTTTTAGGAATGAGCTCATTTTATATGTTAATTAATTAAGCAGGGGCGTTTCGACGGCGGAACATTCAGCTGCACACAATTCCACGATCATTTGTGATTTATAACCGAATGACTGGCGGACGCATGGATTTCGTTGTGCGTTCGTTTCTCTGAATCGCTCTTACGATCAAATCAGAAAAGTTCTTAGATAAAATCAAGGATGGTTTCTACGCAAGTCTTTATAAATGAGGCCCCTGATGTTTTCTCAAAATTGTGAGAAATAAAGTCAGAATTGATATATTCACAATTCTGACTTTAAAGCAAGATAGAAACAATTCAGACTTTTTTCTCAAAATTGTGAGAAATATTAAAGGGGGTAAAAAAAGACTATCTTCTCAGAATTGCAAGATATAAATTTGCAATTCTGAGAAATTAAGTCAGAATTCAGGATATAAACTTGCAATTGACTTTTTTTCTCAGAATTGCAAAATATAAACTTGCAATTGCGAGTTATAAAGTCAAAATTGTGAGATATATTTTTTTTAATAAGAATTGCATGATAGAAACTTTTTTTCTCGCAATTCAGACTTTTTTCTCAAAATTGTGAGAAAAAAACTTGCAATTGTGAGTAATAGAGTTGAATTTTAAAGGGGAAAAAGACTATCTTCTAAAAATTGCAAGATATAAACTTCTGAGAAAACTTGCAATTGACTTTTTTCCCAGAATTGCAAAATATAAACTTGCAATTGCGTGTTATAAAGTCAAAATTGTGAGATATATTCCCAATTCTGACTTTAAAGCAAGATGAGTCTATATCACACAATTCTGAGAAAAAAGTCAGAACTGTGAGATAAAAAGTTGCAATTACTTTTAATTTTTTTTTATTCAGCGGCGGAAACGGCCTTCCATAGAGATACCATGATATAAACTCAAGAGGATTTTTCAGACAAAAATGTATATGCAAGGTGAAAAAACTTTTTAGCAGATATCAAAATCCACCAAAAATATATATATTTTTTTGGATCCAGATGAGAATTTCACTTGAGAAAGCTCTATTATGGAATATTATGGTTTGAAGTTAAAATCATCTTAATGTAAAATTTATTACAAACATGCAGCTTTTCATTTGGCAAGATGTTAAACACTGGACTGGAGTCGTGTGGATTATTTGTGGATTATTGTGATGTTTTTATCAACTGTTTGGACTCTCATTCTGATGGCACCCATTCACTGCAGAGAATCCATTGCTGAACTACTCATGTAATAAATTTCTCCAAATCTGCTTCGATGAAGAAACAAACTCATCTTGGATGGCCTGAGGGTTAGGAAACTTTCAGCAAATTATCATTTTTGGTTAAACTATTCCTTTAACAGAAACTTCAGTGTCTGTTATTATTTTATGTCTCATTTGTTATGCTTATTGCGATTTAACTGCCTTTAATCAAAAAAACTCATGAATAAAATTCCCTGCTGTGACATCAAAGTGTTATGCAGTGGTAAGTACCCTTCTAACTATGAGTGAAGACAAACAGATCTGTTTTGCTGGTGTTAAACAAAGAGCCAGCAGATAATATCTCAGCAGACAAGATGACATGCATATGGGATGAGGGCGATTCCCTATCGTGGTCTGTGTGGTATTTGTGAGCAATCGCGTGAGTGTGTGTATTCGCGTGAGTGCTGAGGGTCGCTTCCGTCACTAATGTTCATGTCGTGCATGCCTCGCTCCTGTCCCCAAAAGATCACAATATAATTCACAAGCCAACCCTTTTGTGTGTCCTACGGTATGATCTCCATCCCATTGATCCGCTCCTTAACATGTTATGTCCCATAACCCAAACCTGGATCTTGTCACGCTAATACCTCAGTACCGACTTTGGGGGATATGGGTGTCTGCAAAGGCCCGGCAGCTTATCAGATCCGACATTTGACTGCAAGGAGCTTTTGGGAAACGCTATTCACCTGGTCTCCACCCTCGGCTTACAATCTCACTCTCTCTTATTTGAAATAATTGGCCACTTCCTTTTAACTTGTGCTTATCTCGTTGTATTGTTATAAGAACACTGATTTTATCTCCCCATTGTCAATGTTTGTCATTAAGAGCTCAAGAGGACAGGACGACCCAGGGCTGTATTACAGGAGAGATTTATGCTATTGGTGTTTCTAGTATTTTCATTGCCCCGAAGGGAAACAACAAAGAGCTTCTTTCATCTTGATTTGATGGAAGGAAGGTTGCCCACCTCAGTTTGTTTACTGACACATTCACGCGGGAAGTGATTTCCTGTAGCTTTACCTTCAATAACGACTTGGTAAACACATGAGTTTAATACACCTGCATCTAAGGACTGTCTACAGTGTGAAAGACTGAATTTACTGAGATGAGAAACTTGAGATTTAAAGGGACAGTTCACCCAAAAAATGTAATTCTGTAATCATTTACTCACCCTCATGCCATTCCAAACCTGTATGTTTTTCTTTAATAAATATAAAAGATGATATTTTAGATCCTCTTTGACTTTTATAGTATTTTTTCCATAGTATGGAAGTCAGTGGGGACCAACACCTGTCCCTTTAAGTCATTCTGAAGTACTGAATTCAGCAATTTATATATGGGACATTCTGTGTTAAATTAACCAAATTTCAGAAACTTCCTCCAGAAATATTTTTTTCTGAAGGAAGATAAAGATGGAGAGTGATAAAAGCCACAATCGACCTAATTATCCACATTTGGTTTTTGATCACTGAGAATTTGATCACTGTACAATTTAACAATTTACTCTTGGAGGCATATTTGGATCCCATTATCTCTGGAACTGAACCATATTGGGCCTAAAGTACATAAAAAGTATTCGCATAGCTTCATAAAATTACGGTTGAACCACTGATGTCACATGGACTATTTTAACAATGTCCTTACTACCTTTCTGGGCCTTCAACTTGCTAGTTGCATTGCTGTCTATGCAGGGTCAAAAAGCTCTCGGATTTCAATAAAAATATCCTAATTTGTGTTCCAAAGATGAACAAAAATCTTACAGGTTTGGACCAGCATGAGGGTGAGGAATTAATGACAGAAATTTCATTTTCGGGTGAACTACCTCTTTAAGACCCCAAATCTAAAAGGGCATTATTATCTCTATAATACATCTTGAGTTACAGGTATGCAAACTTTGTAGAAGAAACTTGCTTTATCCCATTTTTGAATGGTCACCATTGGCACATAATGCAACAAAGATTGATAAAGTCAACAGAATTTTCTAATAGATCTATCAATCTCTGTGTAAAAATAGTATAATGATGCTGCAATCTTTCTGAAGTCATTTTAGCCCCTTGTAATTTTGCTTAGAAGTATCGAATTTATCAAGTTATTCATGGGTCAATCCATGTCAAATCAACCAAATTTCAGAAACTTCCTCAGCTCAAATTTTTGATTTTGTAAAATAAAATAAAAAAAAAGAAATCTAAAGAAAGATTGACATGTATAGTAATGAAAGCCAAAATTTACTAAATGACCCACATTTGGTTTTCGACAACTAAGAATGTGGTTTTCAACAACTAAGAATGTGTACAATTTAACAGTTTACTTGGGGAGCCATATTTAGACGCGATTATCTCTAGAACTGAACCATACAGGGCCTTAAAAATGAAGATGCAAAAAAGAAAGTTTGTTAATGAGATAGTTCACCCAAAAATTTTGTCACTGATGTCACATGGACTATTTTAACAATGCCCCTTGTTCTACGTTTCTGGGTCTTCAATGTGGTAGTTGCGTTGCTGTCTATGCAGGTTCAGAAAGCTCTCGGATTTCATCAAAAATATCTTAATGTGTTCCAAAGATGAACAGGTTTGGAAAGACATGAGAGTGAGTAATTAATGACAGAATTTAAATTTTTGAGTGAACTATGCCTTTAAGACCCAATATCTAAAAGGGCATTCATATCTCTTCTTGAGTTACAAGTATGCCAAATTTGGAGGGGAAAAATGTTTTTTTTTTTTTTTTTTACATTTTTGAACAGTTACCACTGGCATAAAATGCAACAAAGAATTCTAAAGTCAACAAATTTTACTAACAGACCTATCAATCTCTGTGTAAAAACAATATAATGATACTGCCATCTTTCTGAAGTCATTCTTAGCCCCCCATAATTTGGCTCTGAAGTACTGAATTTAGCAAGTTATATATGGGTCAATCTATGTCAAATCAACCACATTTCAGAAACTACCTCAGCTCAAATTTTTGATTTTATCAAAAAATTCTAAAGAAAGTTTGACATGTTTAGTGATGAAAGCCAAAATGTACCAAATGACCCACATTTGGTTTTCGACAACTAAGAATGTGTACAATTTAAGAGTTTTCTCTTGGAGCCATATTTAGATGCCATTATCTCTAGAACTGAACCATACAGGGCCTTCAAAATTAAAATGCAAAAAAGAAAGTTTGTTAAAGACATAGTTCTTCCAAAAATTTTGTCACTGATGTCACATGGACTATTTTAACAATGTCCCTTGTTCTACGTTTCTGGGCCTTCAATGTGGTAGTTACGTTGCTGTCTATGCAGGGTCAGAAACCTCTCGGATTTCATCAAAAATATCTTAATTTGTGTTCCAAAAATGAACAAAGGTCTTACAGGTTTGGAAGACATGACGGTGAGTAATTAATGACAGAATTTTTATTTTTGGGTAAACTATCCCTTTAAGATCCAATATCTAAAAGCGCATTCATATCTCTTCTTGAGTTACAAGTATGCCAACTTTGGAGGGGAAACATTTTTTTTTTTTCATTTTTGAACAGTTACCACTGGCATAAAATGCAACAAAGATTTCTAAAGTCAACAAATTTTACTAACAGACCTATGAATCTCTGTGTAAAAACAATATAATGATGCTGCCATCTTTCTGAAGTCATTTTTAGCCCCCCATAATTTGGCTCTGAAGTACTGAATTTAGCAAGTTATATATGGGTCAATCCATGTCAAATCAACCACATTTCAGAAACTACCTCAGCTCAATTTTTTGATTTTGTCAACATTTTTTTCTGAAGAAAGATAAACATGTATAGTGATGAAAGCCAACATTTACCAAATGACCCACATTTGGTTTTCGACCACTGAGAATGTGTACCATTTAACAATTTACTCTTGGAGCCATAATAAGATCCTATTATCTCTAGAACTGAACCATATATGGCCTTAAAAATGAAGATGCCAAAATGAAAATTTGTTAAAGAGATAGTTCACTCAAAAATTCTGTCACTGATGTTACATGGACTATTTTAACAATGTCCTTACTACCTTTCTAGGCCTTAAACTTGGTAGTTGCATTGTTGTCTAGGCAGGGTCAGAAAGCTCTTGGATTTCATCCGGTAAGATATCTTACTTTATGTTCTGAAGATGAAGACATGAGGGTGAGTAATTAATGACAGAATTAAAATTTTTGGGTGAACTATCCCTTTAAGACTCAAAACCTGAAATGGGATTAATATCTCTTTCATAGTTCTTGAGTTAGAGGTATGCAAACTTTTTTAGAAAAATACCCTTTTTTAATTTTTGAACAGTCACCACAGACAAAGAATTCTAAAATCAACAGATTTTACTAATAGACCTATCGTTCTTTGTGTAGAAATAATATAACGATGCTGGCATCTTTTTGAAGTTATATTTAGTCCCTGAAATTTGGCTCTGAATCTCGGATGAAAATTGTCATTTTGACCCCCTCTACAAAACAGTGTTCTTTCACCAGAAATAATATTAACACAATCAAAAATTTGAGCCAGGAATTACATAAGCTTAAACCATATTCCAAAACCAGGACTTTTTGACTGCTCTGTTTTCATTTAAACTCACAGATCATTTTCATATTTCTGCAAGGCATGTTGATACACATTATTCTGGATAAAAAATGTTTTATTGGTGCCACATGTTGAAAACGTAATTATTCCATCAGGAAAAATCACAACGCTTTGTGGTGAACCTACATCACTGTAAATCACGGGGAGGGATTTTCAAATTACTTTAACACATTTTGATTGCCTTATTAATGTAGAAAAGCATCAAAGAATACAAGGGCAAACTGTATGTGAACTCTGAAAATGCATATCTCGAAGATTGGAAAGTGCAGCTTGTTCCTGCCTGCGGAAAAATCCTGTCAAGATTATTACGCTTGTGTTTGTGCAATGCACAGAACTGTCCATGTGAAGGTCAGGGCGGCCTGTCTAATCAAGCCACGCGGCAGTTAGTGATCAGTGCCAAGCTGCCAGCTCTTGAGATGGCATAGGGGTTGGGATGGCATGGAGCCCTAAAGCAGAAGTGCGGCTTACTTGAAAACGTGTTTTGTACGGGTTCATTCTAAGGTCCTCAACCCACTGGCACCCTCTGTCTATCAATAACAGTTTGTGTTTCACATAATAGCATGACACATAATCTTGAACACGTAAACAGGGAGATCCAGGATTCAGACAGAGCTATCCGTTTCTTCTACTTAAACTCTCTTTTACTTACAATACACTTCAGCAGAAGTTAAGTAGCATTCTGTTTACTGACATTTATTGGTTTAGTTTATACCATTTAGTTGTAATTGGGCATGATTGTGTGCCTTTGCTGCTGAATGCTGTAATTATATCTATATGAACCTAGCAGTTAGTACAGCATGTTCTCTACACTCAAGATAAAACTTTGATATTACAAGGAAATAATTTCAGAATTGTGGTGATTGAACACTTCATTGCAAATGGAGCAAATTACCTTTTAATTAGATGTTGAAGACTTTGTAAACTGTTGGGTAAAATATGTCTTGAAGCAATAGTTTACTGAAAACTTACTCACCCTCAGGCCATCCAAGATGTAAATGAGTTTGTTTCTTCATTGGAACAGATTTGGGGAAATTCAGCAGTGTAAATAATACTTGATTTGTGTACATTTCTGATATGATTAAACTTTTTTACTGGAGAAAGCAATATTATAGATAATGGACTCATATTTTAGCTGGAAGCTTGAAGTTAAAATGTCCTAATGATGGATTTGTTTCTTACAAACACAATATTTCACTTTACAGGATGTTAACTGGTAGACTGGAGTCATGTGGATTACTTGTGGATTACTGTGATGTTTTTATCAGCTGTTTGGACTCTCATTCTGACGGCACCCATTCACTGTAGATGATCCATTGATGAGAAGTGATGTAATGATACATTTCTCCAAATCTGTTGTGATGAAGAAACAAACTCATCTACATCTTGGATGGCCAGAGGGTGAGTAAACTTTTAGCAATTTTGAAAGAAAAGAAAGAAAGAAAGAAAAAGAAGGAAAGAAAGTAAGAAAGGTAAAGTAGGTAAGAAAGAAAGTAAGAAAGAAAGAACGAATGAGTTTAAGATGTTTAAGAAAGAAGGAAAGTAAGAAAGAAAGAAAGAAAGAAAGAAAGAAAGAAAGAAAGAAAGAAAGAAAGAAAGAAAAAGAAAGAAAGTAAGAAAGAGAGAGAAAGAAAGAAAGAAAGAAAAGTAAGAAAGAAAGAAAAGTAAGAAAGATAAAGGAAAGTAAGAAAGATAAAAAGAAAGAAAGAAAGAGAAAGAAAGAAAAATAAATTAAGTAAGAAAGTAAGAAAGAAAAAAGTAAGAAAGAAGGAAAGTAAGAAAGAAAGAAAAGAAGGAAAGAAAGTAAGAAAGAAAGAGAGAGAGGGAAAGAAAGAAAGAAAGAAAGAAAGTAAGAAAGAAAGAAAGAAAGAAAGAAAGAAAAAGGAAAGTAAGAAAGATAAAAAGAAAGAAAGAGAAAGTAAGAAAGAGAAAGTAAGAAAGAAGGAAAGAAAGAAAGAAAGAAAGGAAAGAAAGAAAGAAAAAGAAGGAAAGTAGGAAAGATAAATAGAAAGAAAGAAAGAGAACGTAAGAAAGAGAAAGAAAGAAAGAAAGAAAGAAAGAAAGAAAAAGAAGGAAAGTAAGAAAGATAAATAGAAAGAAAGAAAGAGAACGTAAGAAAGAGAAAGAAAGTAAGAAAGAAAAAAGAAAAAGTAAGAAAGAAAGATAGAAAGTAGGTAAGAAAGAAAGAAAGAAAGAAAGAAAGAAAGAAAGAAAGAAAGAAAGAAAGAAAGAAAGAAAAAGAAAAAAATAAAGAAATTAAGGAAAGAAAGAAAGAAAAAAAACGTGAGTTAGAAAGAAAGAAAGAAAGAAAGAAAGAGTAAGAAAGAAAGAAAGTAAATAAGAAAACAGTAAGAAAAAAAGAACGCCCCCCCCTGTTTGTCTGTTAAAAGATGACATGCAATAGCAGTATGAACACACACAAACATAGACTGAATGAGTTTAAGATGTTTAAAGTCGGTGTGTGTGTGTGTGTGTGTGTGTGTGTGTGTGTGTGTGTGTGTGTGTGTGTGTGTGTGTGTGTGTGTGTGTGTGTGTGTGTGTGTGTGTGTGTGTGTGTGTGTGTGTGTGTGTGTGTGTGTGTGTGTTCCCTGCTGTTATGCACTGTTGTTATTTACATGAGAAACATCCACAGGAGCCTGAGGCATTCACAGAGAATCATTTGAGGCAGATGTCCTGTGGTTAGTCCTCGCTAATCAAAGCTTTTAATTGGCATTTGTCCCACTCACATGAAGACCTGTTAATGTTTCTCTCGGCGTGACACACTTACAGGAGCTTTGTTGTTTTGAATGTGTAACGTGACAAGTGTTATTGCCCGAGGCAGCCACCAAACTAAAGTCTGACCCACTGACCCGATGACGGAAAAACAAAGATAGTTTTCTATCTGTTCCCATTTCTTTAAAAAGGAAAATAAGGGAAGGGAAGGTACTGCAGGTGATTAAATTTGTTACCTTTCTTGTAATCAAAATAAAACATCACCATATGTGACCCTGCACAGCCAACAGCCAAAAATACTCTGTATGGGTCAAAATGATCTATTTTTCTTTTATGCCTTAGGATATTAAATGGAGATCATGCTCCATGAAGATATGTTGTAAATTTCTTACCATAAATATATCAAAACTTAATTTTTGTTTAGTAATATGCATTACTAAGAACTTAATTTGGACAACTTTAAATGCAAATTTTCTCAGTATTTAGATTTTGTGCACTCTCAGATTCCAGATTTTCAAACAGTTGTATCTCGGCCAAATATTGTCCTATCCTAACAAAACATACATTCATGAAATAAATACATAATAAACGCTTTATTTTGTCATCTGAATTTAATTTACTATTAAACTATTTATTATCAGGCCTCGTCTTGATGCTATAATGCTATTGAAGCCTGTTTTTACCACTGAATAAAAAAAAATTCAAAAGGTAATTGCTACAATCACAATTCAGATTTTTTTTTCACAATTGCGAGTTTACATCTCACAATTTCGATTTTTTTTTCTCATAAATGTGAGAGATAAACTTGCAATGCTGAGAAAAACTTGCAATTCTGAGAAATATAGTCACAATTCTGAGAAATAAAGTCAGAAATGTGAGATATAAACTTATAATTCTGACTTTTTTCTCAGAATTGCACATGTATATTTGAAATTCTGACTTATCATATCAGTCATTTTCTTCACATTTCACAATTTACAAGTTCATATTTCAATTCTAAGTCCTAAATTTATAATTGTGAGATATAAACTTGCATTTGCTAGAAAAAAGTCAGAATTGCAATTCTGAAAAAAATTGTGAGTTTATATCTTGCAATTCTGTCTTTATAACTTGCAATTGTGAGTTTAAATCTCACAATTCTGACTTTTTCCTCAAAAAAGAGTGACAAAAACCTTTTATTTTAAACTTTTATTTTTTATTCAGTGGCGAAAACAGGCTTCTATAACATGATTAGTTTAGAATTAAAATGTTTTGTTTCAAAAGTATATTTTTTTCCACTGACAAACACAGTGCATGTAAAAATGCTTTTTTTTAAAGATAAAAACAAGGAATTACTAGCTCAAATAAATGTTTATTGTATAAAACATTATATATTGCAATTACAATTTTCAAAAAAGTTTCAAAGTAGTATAGAAAACCAATATTTAATCATGATTTCTAAGAAATGATGTTACTGTTTGCTGATGTACTTTAGCTTATTTATTTACTTCAGATGCAAACTCGTACAACTCATTAAAATTCCTCTTAATACCTGCTTGACACGAGTTAGAAATCAGAAAGAATATTTTCATAGATTGATTTGGAAAACCCTATGGAGTTTTTTTTTCCAGACCTGTGTGGAGAACCAAGGCATAATGCATAAATTGAATGAGCGCAAGACTCTTTCCTTTCTGACTTTTGCTTTCTATCTCTACTGTCTCTCTCTGTCTTTCTCTCTAGAGGACCTCAGCAAAAGGAATAGTTGATAAAACAGAAAAAAGAGAGGGAAGGCGACTGCTGGCTGTCTGGAAATCCAGCATAGTAGTGAATTAGTAATAGAGAAGTCTTGTTGGTTTGCTTTGAGTATGTTTGTGCGTGCAGGTATGCCAATTTCTCTTTCTCTTCCAGTCTCTCAGGTGCATACTGTAAGCCAAATTTATGATAGTATATGCTGCCAAATATTCCCTTCTACTGTTAATATTCAATGCATGAAGACAATCACGCAGAAGATTATTCTGAAAGAGGTCTCTGCTCACCAAGCCTGCATTTATTTAATCTAAAATAAAGTAAAAATCTGTAATATTGCGAATTATTATTACAATTTAAAATAACTATTTTCCATTTGGATATATTTTAAACTGTAATTTATTCCTTTAAAGTAATGATGCTGAAAATTCAGCTTTGCTTCAGTCTCTTCAGTGTCACAATCTTTCAGAAATCATTGTAATATGTTGATTTGCTGTTTAAGAGACATCTAATTATATTCAATGTTGAATTACAAGAATCAAACCCCAGTCAGACACCAGAAGCATCGTCTGTCTGTGCAAATGGACTTGGGCCAAGGAAGACACATTCGTCCTTTGAGAGCTGTATTTGTGGCCTGATAGGGTTTCAAGCGGGAGTATTTACACCAGCAGCCACTCATACTAGACAGCTGTACGCAACACTCATCTGCCAAATCCAGTTGAAATGTCCATGAACAAAATAACTCGAGTTCACAGATATCTGCTGACACTCAGTATTGTCAGTGCCAGTGACTTTAGCTAAAAGAGAGCCTGAGCTCTCAAAACGGCAATGTGAGGCACGGTCATACATAGACATGATTCATCACGTCTGTCAAAATGTGTCGCGTAGCGTCCCGAAGGACCTTGGGGTTGTCTGCATTCAGGCCAGGCTGGTAACCTGAAGCCCAAACTGTATTGTAGATCACTACTTTAAATACTTCTCTCTTTACCCAGAACCCAGAGGAGCATTTGGTGATAGCTAATGACCTGTTAAATGCACATTAGCATAGGCAGCATTCCTAACTGGGGATACAAGCAGCCCGATCAATGCAGATAACCCAGTATAGTTTATACAGTGACATAGTATATAAATTCACTGTGTCAGTATTATGAGCTCATCACTAACCTGAGTCCATATTAAAGCAAAATCATAATCAATCAAACTTAATACATGTCATGTATAATACACTGGCTACAGTGCCTTGCAAAAGTATTCATACCCCTATCATGTTTTATATTGCTGCCTTATGGTAAACTGCTTTAAATTACATCCCCCCCCCCCCCCCCACATCAATCCACACTCCATACACCATACTGACAAAGCCAAAACAGAATTGTCACAACTTTGTAAATTTATTAAAAATAAAAAACTGAAATAAGTACATTACATAAGTATTCATTCTCTTAACTCAGTGTTTAACTGAAGCACCTTTACAGTCTCAAGTCTTTTATCAATTATCTGCTATTCTTCGCCTCACCTCTTCACCTCTCAAGCTCTGTCAGGTTGGGGATGGGGACAGACACACATTTTCAGGTTACTCCAGAAATATTTGTTTGCGCTCAAGCCAGGCTCTGGCTTGGCCACTCAAGGACATTCACAGAGTTGTCTATAAGCCGCTCTTGCTGTGTGCTTAGGGTCATTGTTCTGTTGGAAGGTGAACCTTCTGCCCAGTCTGAGGTTCTGAATGCTCTGGACTGAGTTTTCATTGAGGCTATCTCAATATTTTGCTATGTTGAGCTTCCCTGTCTTAAAGCAGCATCAGAACATACCTAAACAGCATCCCAGCATCCCAGCATCCAAACCCACCTAACTAGCATATGTTGGTTTTTTCAACAGGGTTTTCTTCTACTATGACGAGTCATTCAGTCCCTGCCATTGAAAAACAGCCCCACAGCATGATGCTACCTCTACACTTTACTTTTAGGATGGTACTCTGCAGGTGATGAGCAGTGCCTGGTTTCTTCCATGCATGATGCTTGAAATTGAGGTTCATCAGACCAGAGAATCTTGTTTCTCACAGACAGAGGGTCCTTTAGGAAGTTCTTTGCAAATTTCAAATCTGTTTTCATGTGTCTTCACTAAGGAGAGGATTGAGTCTTGCAACACAACATGAAGCCCAGATTAGTTGAGTGTTGCAGTAATGTTTGTCATTCTGTAGGTTTCTCCTATCTCCACGTATGATCATTGAGCTCAACTAGAGTGACCATCAGGTTCTTGCTCACCAGTCTAACAAAGGCCCTTCTCCATCAATTGCTTAGTTTGGCCAGGAGGCCAGCTTTAGAAAGAGTTCTGGTTGTTTCAGTTTCTTCCATTAAGGGCAATAGAGACTACATGCTTCTGTGAACCTTCAATGCAGCAGAATTTTTTTGCACTCTTCCACAGATGTGCCTTAATGCAGTCCTGTTTCTGAGATCTACAGGCAATTTTTAGACTTCAAGGCTTGGGGTTTATTCTGATATGCATTTTCAGTGGTAGACCTTTTATTAAGATGTGTGTGTGTGTCTTTCCAAATCATTCAGTTGAATTTGCCACAGGTTAACTTTACTCGAAGTGTAGTAACATCTACAAGCAGTACGAATTCTCTTGAGCTAAATTTCAACTGTCCGAGATAAGGGTATGAATACTTATGCAATGGAATAATTTAAGTTTTTTATTTTTAATAAATTTGCCAAAATGTTAAAACCAGTTTTTTGCTTTGCCATTATGGTGTATGGAGTTTGGATTGATGTGGGGAAAAAGTACTTTAAAGCTGTTTATCATAAGGCAGCAACATAGCAAAATGAAAAAAATGAAGGGGTATGAATACTTTCGCAAGGCACTGTATATTCAGAATGAAATATTAGCATGCTTGCCTACTGTATAGTATCCAGACTCGGAAATCATGCAGGGCTAGTTCACCCAAAAATGAAAATTCTGTCATTAATTACTCACCCTAATGCCATTCCAAATTCATAAGGCCTTCGTTCATCCTCAGAACACAAAGATATTTTGATGAAATCCGAGAGCTTTCTGACCCTGCATAGACAGCAATTCCAATACCACAATCAAGACGCAAAAAGGTAGTAAGGACAATGGTGGTTTTAACAATAATTTTATGAAGCTATGAGAATATGTTTTGTGCACAAAGACAACAAAAAAAAAAACCTACTTTATTTAACAGTTTCTTCTCCTTAATGTCAGTCTTTGACATGCATTCACAAGAGTACCACAGTGCATGTGTGCGCACAAAAAGTATTCTGGTAGCTTCATAAAATTACCGTTGAACTAAAATTACGGTTCATTGCCATTTTAGGATAGAGGCTTGTAATGAGGTTGTAGTTTAGTGTAGGGTAACTATAAGGATTGCACCGAATTAGATAAACACAGTGTACTTCATCTCATTCTAATTTCAATTTCCATAAAATGAGCCAGGAACCTTTAACAAGAGAGAACAAGTTCATGTTTAAGGCATCCAAACTCCAAAAGCTAAAAAACAGTCCTTGACACCTCAGTGTTGGGACTGAACTAGCATAGCATTGACTTTCCACACTTCAAAGGCTCTTAATGGCTCTTAATTTACGGCCTCTTCAGCTAAAGAGCGTGCCATTTTTTCTGTCGTAAACCATCATTATTCACAACCTGTCATCTCACGCTTACCCTCACGTGCTCTGCTGACACGTCTTAACACTACTGGTGTGTGTGCACTTGTACATGTGTATCAGTCGCTGACGTGGACTACAACAACACAAACATCCATAGACGCATCTGAAGAGGTGAAGTCAATGTTTTTTTCTCTTCCGCTCACCAAGTTTGCATTTACTGGATCAAAAGTACAGCAAAAACAGTAACATTTTGAAATATTTTTACTATTTAAAGAATATATTTTAAAATGTATTTTATTCCTGTGATCAAAGGTAAATTTTCAGCATCATTACTCCAGTCTTCAGTGTCACATAATCCTTTTTTGGGAAAGAAATTATAGAAATTAATATTTTATTTAGCAAGGATGCTTTAAATCGATTGAAAGTGATGATAAAGACATTTATAATGTTACAAAAGATTTCTATTTCAGATAAATGCTGTCTTCTGCACTTTCTATTCAAAGAAATCTGAAAAAAAAAATTAAAAATTGTTTTTTTTTGCAGCAAATCAGAATATTAAAATGACTTCTGGATCAAGGATCATGTGATTGAATAATGATGCTAAAAATTCAGCTTTGAAATCAGAAATAAATTACATTTTAAATATATTCAAATAGAAAACAGTTATTTTAAATAGTAAAAATGTTTCAAAATGTTACTGTCTTTCTGTACTTTGGATCAAATAAATGCAGGCTTGGTGAGCAGAAGCTTCTTTAAAAAACATTACAAATCTTACTGTTCAAAAACTTTTGACTGGTGGTGTATAAGACGAGAATCAATAACAAAACACACCGAAAAATCTTTCAGTGTGAGATAAAAAAATGAATATTTTATTGATGTCTTTACTGCCTTTCTGGGCCTTGAACGTGTCAACGCGTTGCTGTCTATGCAGGGTCAGAAAGCTCTTGGATTTCATCAAAAACATCTTTGTGTTTCTGAAGATGAACAAAGGTCTTACAGGTTTGGAACAAAATGAAGTTGAGTAATTAATGATCCAATTTTAATTTTTGGGTGAACTGTCTATCAGTAAGCAAATAATGTTTGATTTGCTTACTTGTCACGTTTGGCACTAAACACGTGTTGACCTCTAGACTAGCTGCTAACAACATGCTACAGCGTGGGGTGCTTTCAGGACACACACCCTGTGTGCTTTCCCACGCCTTGGTCCCACGCTAAACATGACAGACACACCGCTCTGTCTATGAGTGGCTTATTTCATACAGAGGACAGCTGTGGACAGCAGCCCACTCCGTCACACATGACGTTACATTGAGAGCATTAGCTGGAAATAAAGCATCAGGCCTGTGGAAAGAGATTTACACTTTCACCTGTTTAACCACCATATTCACCTGTTAATCAGTCAATCAAGACAACTGACTAGAGATGCTTCTGAAATCGTTTTGAGAAGAATAGTTCATTTGCATTTTCATATAGTCAAATATGGATCAAAATGCATGATGCCATATTGACATCAATTAATTTTAGTTTTTGTGTATGTATATGGGTATTTATGTATGTATGTATACATTGGATTTTTTTGCCTGTTGATTATTGCATGTGAATGTATATGAGCATTTTTTGCTATAATTTTGTCTAATTCCTAGTTATTTTTGTTATGTAGAGTTAAAAGCAATAAGGATATAAAGCCAGGAACCTGTTTAAAAAAAATATGTAAAAAAAAAAAACAATTTAAAATGTAAAACATTTTGCCTAATTCTTTTAAATGAAATAAATAAATAAAAACTGTTGCATGTGAATGTGAATGTATATGAGCTTTTATGCTATACGTTTATGCTATACGTCGTTATAATTGTTTTTTTTGTTATGTAGAGTTAAAAGCAATAAAGATATAAAAAAAGCCTGACACAAGTAAATAGTCAGAAACCTGTTAAAAATAATCTAAAAATAAAAATAATAAATTTGAATGTAAAACATTTTGCTTAAATATTTTAAATGAAATACATAAAATGTAAAAAAAAATGTTGCATGTGAATTTTTTATCAGCATTTATGCTATAAGTTTGTCGTTATAATTGTTTATTTTTGTTATGTAGAGTTAAAAACAATAAATATATAAAAAAGACTGACTCAAGAAAATTTAGCCAGAAACCCTATAAAAAAAAATATATGTTAAAAAAAAAAAAAATTAATTAATAAAAAAAATTACATTTAAAACATTTTGCTTAATTTCAAAATAAATTTCAAATAAAATAAATAAAAAAAATCGTTGCATGTGAATGTATATGAGTATTTATGCTATACGTTTGTGTCATTATATTGGTTTTTGTTATTTTTGTTATGTAGAGTTAAAAGCAATAAAGATATAAAAAAAAATGTTGCATATGAATGTATAAGCTTTTATGCCATAATTTTGTCCTTATAATTAGCTATTTTTATGTTGAATTAAAAGCAATATATATATATATATATATGACAAGTAAATGTAGTAAAAAATCTTTTTAAAAAAATGTAATGTAAAAAATAAACAAAAATTAATTTTGCTTAATTTTTTTAAAAATTGTTGCATGTGAATGTATATGAGCATTTATGCTAGTTATTTTCGTCATGTAGAGTTAAAAACAAATATTTATAGAAAAATGAATGACACAAGTAAATGTACATGTAAAAAAGAAATTATACAAAAATTAATTGCTTATTTTCTTTAAATAAAACAAATTAAATAAAACATAAATAAGCAAAACAATATAGTTTTATAAATAACCATATGAAATGGTGATTAAATCAGTTTTATTTTAGTACCACTTGCATACTATTATACTATGTATTACTTTTAACACATTGCCTAGTTTCATTATAATTTTAGTTGAAGTTTTGCAATTCAGTAATTTTAATAGATTTCGTTTTATTAGATATTTATATTAAGCTTTAATTTATTTTTATTTCACCTTTAGTTTTAGTAATCTAGCAACATTCCACTAAAAAAATATTTGCTGTATTTTTAATTATAACATTTGTGCATGTTTAAGATGAAAGATTTTGCTTCCCACCTCACACTAAGCACAATAAACATTGATTATTAATATAATTTATTGTGTTAAGTGTTCTGTTGCATTAGTCTTGCAATAAGAATTTGCACTAAATAGTAAGCAAACAAAATATGATTTCAATTAGCATTTGTAATGCTTTTCACTAAATGCTTCCACTTGCCAGCTGAGTTTGTTCATCCCATTATGACATGCTTTGTTGGACTCCATCCCTCCTCCCTAACATCTTACATAATCTTTCTGAGCTTCCTTAATCTAAAGCCCTAAATTGGGTCTCAATCTATTACTCAAGCTCAACTTGTTTTGGTGAAAAGGGTACCGCTGGGATGCTGTTTATGTGTTTAGTCTTTGAAGCTCAGATCTCCAAACCCCCTCAGACCAAACAAGTCAAGCAGACCTTATTAGCCGAGCGTCAGACTGGCTATGGCCGTGGCGTCAAACCACCAGAGAGGATATGACCTCTGACCCCAGCTTGTGCTTTTAATTAATGAATGGCACTTAACAATGGCCTTGAGCTGTCTGCACACCCACTGGCTGTATTTTACTCTCACAAGTCCAATCCATCACCCTCCCACCTGGTTGTAAATTATTAAGGACTAGTGCCCGACGCACAGATCGATTACGATAATGTACGCTTTTTAGTAACAGATAGCCTCTAATACACTAGATATTTAGGTAAGTCATTTACACATGCACTGACCCCAAAAAGAGAAGAAGGTGTTGACAGCCGGCGAGTAATGACTGTGAGAGGTCACGTGTGGAAAGCAGTCGTTTCGCACACCAGACCGATTTATAACGGAGAGGGCAAATATTTCTGAGACACATGCACTCTTCCCTCTGGCTTCTTTCAGATCAGCTCCCTGTAATTACACAACTTCCACTGAATGACAATCTGGCCCCTCATGGATCAAAGTACCGGACCCTTCACACATCCACACAGCGCTTCCAGTCAAGGAGGAGGTCCAGCTGGTGAGAACACAAACATGTAAATCTTACAAAACATGGCTGAATGTTTTCAAAGTGCCTCAATTTGAACAGAGCTTTTCATTTTTAAGGTGAATAGGGTTAAAAAAAATTACTAATAGTTATCACCTTACTTATTCAGGTGACTGATTACACTGATGATTGCAAACATTTTTTGTATTACAAGTTTTCTAAAATGTTAGGTTTTAATATGCAAATGATCCACTATTTAATGAAATATGCGCTAATTTCCATACAGTTTTAGAACAAAAATCTTAAAACTTAAAATCTTCTTGTTTAATTTTTTTGACATATTAGAGTCAAATGTTTTTGCAGAAGGAACTTTGGGTCACTCCATAATTCAGAAAATACTTAGAACAGGCTTAGAAAACAGTTTTTTGGGAAATAAAATGTATAAAATCAAGCTAATTATATATGAACAAATCCCTCTGTAAAAACCTTCAGAATATAGACAAGAATAAAAATTTTAAGTTTGGTGTATAAGTGTTACTGAAGTGGAGATTTATGGCTCAGTGTAGAAGAAAAAAAAAACTGGCCTTTAAAAATATGTACTGTAATTGACATCTATTGACACAAATAGATAAAGTACTTTAAAAGAAACACTTAACAGTGTTTTTTTTGGATGTTTTCTTTCCACTTGTCTGAAAAAACACTATGAAAAACCAAAAAAGCCCAAAAACTCAAATTTGACAGGTGCATGAAAAAACTGTTTTTGCCTGTAGTGTCTGCCCTTAAACATAACTTTTATTGTAGGCTTTAACCTAAGCTTCTGTAAGCACAATATTTGCGTTCTGGAAGTAAAATTCCCATTCATTTTCTCTATAGAGAAAAAACTGCATTAGGCTAAATGAGACTTGTCATAGCACTTGCATGTTATTGCTCTTTTGCTGATTTTGTTTGCCTCCATTGTCCTCTTTTGTAAGCCACTTTGAATAAAGGATAGGAAAATATTTGGCTGAGATACACTGTAAAAAATGACCTTGAATTTAACGGTAAAAGACTGTAAAAATGCTACAGTAAAAACTTGTAAAATGGTTAACGGTAAATTCCCCTACTATACACGGTGAAAAACTGTATTGGACATTGTATTGTTATTTTACGGTAGTATATCATTTTCGGAAGTGGAAAAAGAATGTAAAATTTACAGTCAATAACCGTAAATTGAACTTCCTACAATTCCTAGAAGAAATAATTGTTTATTCTTAGTTTTTTCTTATCAGTTGTGTACATTAGAGTTGTATGTTACATCTAATGTTGGTAAATTTATGTTTATTGCATTATTTAAGTTTTATGTGTGTTAGCATGATGGTGTTTGGTGTTTGTGTGAATGACATTGTGCATCTTCTATACATGTCTTTGGTTCATCATGTGACTTTCTCATCACCACCTACTTTTGGTGGTTATCAGTGTATTACAAAGATATAAAACAGATTTCAGTACTTCAGTAGGTTGGTACATTAACATTATATCAGTTAATGCAATTACGGTATTTAAATGTAAATTTAAGTTACAACCGTAAAACCTAAAACGTTGCTACTGTATTTTTTTCCAGTAAAATTCCAGCTGCTGTTTTTGTACCGTACATTTTACAGAATTGTTTTTACAGTGTACGACTACTGTATTTGAATATCTAGAATTTGAGTGTGAAAAATAATCAAAATATGAGGAAAAAAGTATTTACCCCAAACTTTTGAACAGTAGTATCTCTCAGTGTTCAAATAACATGCCATTCAAATAAAATGTCAATGTTGTGATTTATCTTGAAGCTGCTGTTTTGGTTTATGTCTTTTAAGACTTTGTTTGATTATTTGAAATCCCTTTGGAGAAAATGAATGGGGAAAAAAGGCACAGAACCAAAGCCACTAAAAAAACTGAAAAATGGGCTGCTCTGATTGACACACATCACCTTTAAAGTTGTCCAAATTAAGTTCTTAGCAATGCATATTGCTATTCAAAAATTAAGTTTTGTTGTATTTACAGTAGGAAATGTACAAAATAGCTTAATGCAAAACTACATTTTATGAATTCTAATGAGAAAAATACACCAAACAGGGAATCACAGCAAACAAATCAAGACAAAAAAAGTATATTCTGCTCACCAAGCCTGCATTCATATGTTCAAAAATATAGTAAAAACAGTAAAATTTGTAAATATTATTACAATTTAAAATAACTATTCTCTATTTGATTATATTTTAAAATGTAATTTATTCCTGTGATGCAAAGTTGAATTTTCAGCATCATTACTTATTACTGATCATGGTGAACAAGAAACATCTTATTAACGCTAACTTTTTTAAAATTATTTGAATAAAAGTTCAAAAGAACAGAATGAATTAGACAGAAATATTTGATAATACTGTAAATGTTTTCACTGTTCAATTTTAATTTAATTTGTCCTAGCACAATATAGTTAATTTTTCCCCTCCAAAAAAAAGTATTTACCCCAAACTTTTGAACAGTAGTATATCTCTCAGTGTTCAAATAATGTTTTGTCTCAAAAATGTCAATGTTGTGATTCATCTTGGAGCTGCTGTTTTGGTTTACGTCTTTGAAGTCATTGTTTATTACTTTGAAATCCCTTTGGAGAAAATGAATGGGAAAAAAAGGCACAGAACCAAAGATAAAAATGGGCAGTCTGCTGTGATTGACACACATCGTGAGCCAATCAGATGATGTTCTCCTTTCCTTCAGTATTCAGTATGGAATAAATGTAAATCAATTAAATAAATTATTAAAAATGCTTATGGTTAAAAACATTCTGTGGAAAACTAAAACAGTTTTGTGAAATATTGCATACTATAGTCTGTGCGAGCTGGGATCTTTAAGTGATGAATTTGAGCACAGGCTATGGTGAAGGGGTTTTAACAGGTAACAGATGTGTTCTGGCTGGGTTTCCTCCAGTACCGTGTGTTTATTTGACTGTGTGTGCAGTGTGTCAGGACCCCTGGGTCTCCGGCAAACTCCCAGTCCTAATAAATTTTCATTTATTAAAGTTACACTGACATTACCCCAAATAGTCAGACTGGCCTGTACTTCCGATAGTATATTTAGAAATGTGCAACATACACATACACAAAAATACACACACACATCCCCACAATAATATGCAGCACACCATATTGGCTGCTATAAAACCTGACTTACAATAACAAGGTAGAAATAAATTAGAACAAGCTAAATGGTCACACCCAAAAACCACTGCCAAAGGAAAAAAATATCCTTTTTCCCTAAATTATTCCATAAAAAATGATCATAACAATACCTTATTAAACTTATGAGCTAGAGGATACATACAGGTGTAATCAATTTCATAAACCATTGCTCAATGCATTGGTCCATATGTGAATATTACTATCACACCTCTAAATTCATGTTCTAAAACTGACTATTGTGCATTACAAATAAAATATTTTGGTCAATTATGCTCTGGACTGGGTCTGGGGGTCTAAACATCTAAATCGCTTATCGGTAAAATGATTAAAAAAGCCTTGATTCAAATATAATGGTATAAAATCTTTGTAAATATTTTACGTTAAAAATACGAAGCAATTTTAAATGTTAAAATATGTCCAAATTCTATGTTTCAGCATCAATAAAAACATACATTTTGTGCTTTTAAACATTACGTATCAATACCTATGTATAAACAATGAGAACAGGCTGGATCTACACTACTTTTGGGTTAGTCAAAGAACCTTTTGAGCATTTTTCCCATATAAAGAACCTTTTGTGCAACAGAAATGTTTAACATTTAAAATTTAAACTTAATTTAAAACTTTCCACAGCTGAACATTTTGTCCTTTGAACAGCTTCTAAGTCTGCTCTGAGAGCACATTATACATGATGGTTTAAGTTGGAGTTGACTGGCTTCTGTCTGAAAAACAATGAGAATAAGCGACGACAGTTTTGACAGTGATCACAGAACTTGCCCTTTCTACACTGACCTGCGGCCTTTGTCTTATAATGGTTACAGAGTGGATTTGGCTAAAACTGATCTGAGTACAATAAAAGCTTCATTAGATCATGCTTGCCTTGTATGAGCAATAAAAAATAGCAAAAACCACAAAAACCCTCACATTACAATCCCACTTGAGCTTCTTAAGATGTGTAGTTCAGTTCATAAAACAAGGGCAAAATAAGTGCGAAGGGAGAACTGTTATTGCCAAAGCTCAAAGTGGATATTAGAGAAAATGAATCAAAGAGAGAGAATGAGTTTTTGACCATACGAGACTCCAAGAAATTCCTCTGAGGTTTTAAAGAACTTAAATCCTGCTCAGAGACACTGTTTTCTTTAGAGTATTGCAACAGTATATTGCTTTATATCACCATTCGGAGAATTGAAAAATATTAGAGTTTGCCCCAGAAAACTGTTTATCATGGCAATAAATTTAAGAGAGAGACAAAAGAGGAAAGGCACTATTTAGGGAACCTTTCCTTGTGGAAACAACATGAAGCTAAAATGCTTCCTATCAGTACATAAGGTGCTTTAAACAAACTAAATATGAGCTATTGATTTGTTTATACATATGTGAGAACCAAAAAGTCTGAATATGCGTAAGTACTAATGGGATTTGAGAGCTAAACCGAGGATTTTCAGTCAATAATGGCTCAAATTATAGTCTATTTCTCAAATGAATCACTAGAAATACTGTACAGGATATTTTTATGATATACTTATTGTGATTTTTACCATTTTTGGACATCAAAAGCTCCTGGTGACTACATGGTTTCATCAGGGTTCATACAGATACTGTTAAATGAAATTCCAGGGCTTTCAAGCTCTACTTTTTTGATTTTCAAGGACTTCAGTCAGAGATCTCTGGTTTAAGTGATTCAGAGTTTCGAAAAGCTCTGTTTCACTCATCACTACATGCTTTTTAAAAGAGCGATGTCGAAACTCAAAAATGAATGGCTCTTTTAATTTGATCTGGCATTTGCTAGTGAATTGCCTGAAATTAATGATTGAAGTCACAAATTTAAATCAATTGGAGTGGTTCCAGTGTATATGACTCAATTAATTTGGTTCATCTGTTCCTCTTTTCTCATCCTTAGCCACATTTACACGAGACTGTCAGTACTACTACTTCTTACTAAGCTCGATTATTAGCTGAAATAAGTTGAACTGCATGAATTTTGCGTGAAAATATACAGGTGCATCTCAATAAATTAGAATGTTATGGAAAAATTAATTTATTTCAGTAATTCAACTCAAAATGTGAAACTTGTGTATTAAATAAATTATTTTAATTGTAATGATTTGGCTCACATTTAACAAAAACCATACCACTGCACTATCTCAACAAATTAGAATACTTCATAAGCAATAAAACCAATAAAAATACAAATAAAACATGTTGGCTTTCTAGAAAGTATGTTAATTTACTGTATATGTACTCAATACTTGCTAGGGGCTCCTTTTGCTTTAATTACTGTCTCAATTCGGCGTGGTATGGAGGTGATCAGTCTCTGGCACTGCTGAGATGGTATGAAAGTCCAGGTTTCTTTGACAGTGGCCTTCAGCTCATCTGCATTTATTTGGTCTTTTGTTTCTCATTTTCTTCTTGATCATACCCCATAGATTCTCTATGGCGTTCAGGTCTGGTGAGTTTGCTGGCCAGTCAAGCACACCAACACCATGGTCATTTAACCAACTTTTGGTGCTTTTGGCAGTGTGGGCAGGTGCCAAATCCTGCTGAAAAATGAAATCAGCATCTTTAAAAAGCTGGTCACCAAAAGGAAGCATGATGTGCTCTTAAATTTCTTGGTAAATGGGAACAGTGACTTTGGTTTTCCAAAAACACAGTGGACCAACACCAGCAGATGACATTGCACCCCAAATCATCACAGACTGTGGAAACTTAACACTGAACTTCAAGCAACCTGGGCTATGAGCTTCTCCACCATTCCTCTAGACTCTATGATCTTGTTTTCCAAATGAAATACAAAACTTGCTCTCATCTGAAAAGAGGACTTTGGACCACTGGGCAACAGTCCATTTCTTTTTCTCCTTAGCCCAGGTAAGACGCCTCTAACGTTGTCTGTGGTTCAGGGCTTAACAAGAGGAATACGACAACTGTAGCCAAATTCCTTGAAACGTCTGTTTAGTGGCTCTTGATGCCTTGACCCCAGCCTCAGTCCATTCACCCAAATTGTTGAATCGATTTTGCTTGACAAGCCTCTCAAGGCTGCGGTTCTCTCGGTTGGTTGTGCATCTTTTTCTTCCACGCTTTTTCCTTCCACTCAACTTTCCGTTAACATGCTTGGATACAGCACTGTGTGAACAGCCAGCTTCTTTGGCAATGAATGTTTGTGGCTTACCCTCCTTGTGAAGGGTGTCAATGATTGTCTTCTGGACAACTGTCAGATCAGCAGTCTTCCCCATTATTGTGTAGCCTAGAGAACCATACTGAGAGACCATTTTGAAGGCTCAGGAAAACTTTGCAGGTGTTTTGAGTTGATTATATGCATGTCAGGATATTCTAATTTGCCAAATCATCACAATTAAAAGAACCAAAGACTTAAACTACTTCAGTCTGTGTGCACTGAATTTATTTAATACACTAGTTTCACAATTTGAGTTAAATTACTGAAATAAATGACTTTTCCACAACATTCTAATTTATTGAGATGCACCTGTATGTTATTGACAAAATTAAACACTTACTTCATAGATACATTGTCTTTCAATAATTCAAGTACTTTTCAAGTACATCTTCAGAAATATTTTTAAGGGTTTTCCTGGCCTTACATTTCAAAAGTCATGAAGTTGAGTCACTGATGACAGCATTTTCATTGTTTTATTCCATGTGGAGTGTGACATATTACCCAAATGTTCCTAAACACCAGAATTAAAAAGCGCAAGTCTCACTGTCTCTGGGCGTGTGTGTTATTCAGAAGACAGGAACACCATCCCAATGTCTCGGTTCATTGCTGCTGCTACAAATATATTTTGATTCTGCCGAAAATATCTCCCTCCTCTCGCTATTTAAAAACAGAGAGGCTTCCAAAACTCTCGGAAACATTTAAGGGGGGGGGGGGGGTGGTTGATCCCTCCACCTGTGCCTGGCTTCCACCAAAACACAGAATCATATAAAAAACACAATATTTATTATGCATTAAACCAAGCATCTGTAAACACAAATACTCCCATATCAGAATTAATGTGGTAACGCTCAATGGTGCATTGGCAGAAGAAGTGGAACAACAGTTTACAAAGAGAAAAGGAGCGAAAGATGGCAAAATTAAGTAATGGCAGAGGAATGAGTGAGAAGAAGAATCAATGCATTGTAGAAAATAGATCAGTATTTAGGAGAGGACAAGGGCCAATGCTGGTATGTCTTCTCATTTCAATTTTAACTAATTGTTTTACTGGAGTAATTTGATATGGCTGGTAAAACAGTGCATTGCAATTAACCTTACCCTTTAAATCTGTGCAATAGAGGAACATTAGTGCTTCTACGGCCCGGGCGAATGAAAACCAGCTGGAAGGAAACAGGCTCACAGTCCAACAACAAAGCTTGAATCTGATTAGGATACAAGGACGAATGACAGAATTAAGCCTGAGGCCTATAAATGAACGCTCAGCTCTTTTGGAAAGTCTAACGCTTCATAGAGGAGGAAGGCACGTTGTTTGATTTAGTGGAGCTCCTGTCCGAAACAGCGGCCAACTAAGACTCAGCGAAACTCCTCTAAGAGTCGTTTTGAACGGGAGCCAGGTCAGGATGAGGGTTTTGTGGAGAAGAAAAATTAAACAAGGGTGGCATGAAAGGTTTGGATGTGAATGGAGGGAACAGGAGAACTGAGTTTCATTATGAGGCTAAACCGCAAAAGACAGAATGATCCTCTAATCAATGTGGTGAGGATATTATGATCCATAGAGATGAGCATACACACACACAGGCACACACTTGCACTACCCGTGTACGCTACCAACGACAGCAACTGTTTTAACTATTGAGAAAATATATCTTGAGCAGCAAATCAACATATAAGAATGATTTCTGAATTTCTGAATTTATGTGACACGGAAAACTGTAATGTTTGCTGAAAATTCAGCTTTTAAATTGTAATATATTTCACAACTTCAGAGTATTTGAAGGGGTAGTTAACCCAACAATTAACATTCTGTCATCAATTACTCACCATCATGTCATTCCAAACCTGTAAGACTAGCATTCATTTCTGCAATGCAAAAGATGTTTTTGATGAAGTCTGAGAGCTTTCTGACCCTGCATAGGCAGGGTTGCAAGGTTGCAAGTACATCATTAAAATAGTCCATGTGACAGCAGTGAACACTGATCATTAAAGACTGACATGGAAGAGAAGAAACTGCTGAATAAATTTGATATGTTTGCCTTCTTTGCACACAAAAAGTATTCTCGTAGCTTCATAACATTAAGGTTGAACCATGTCACATGGACTATTTTTTTGATGTCCTTACTACCTTTTTGGGCCTTGCGTTGCTGTCTATGCAGGGTCAGAAAGCTCTCAGATTTCATCAAAAAATATCTTAATTTGTGTTCTGAAGATTTACAAAGGTCTTACAGGTTTGGAACGACATTGGAGTAAGTAATTAATGACAGAATAAATTTTTTTTTGGGTGAACTATACCTTTAATTTTGATCAAATAAATGCAGCTTTAGTGACCATAAAAGACTTACTTAAAAAGTAGAAGATAATCATTAAAGATTACATGAAAGGTAAAGCAAACATTTTCCCAAATCAAATCATAGAACTAAATTGAACTAAAACATAAATTACATTTCTAATGCACATTGCAAAATGCTGACTACAAAATAATTACGACGTCTATCAGACTGAGAAATATTTAGATTAGGATTTTTCAGATTCATCAGTTCAGACTTTTTTTAGCCTCAGTTTCACAAAAATACAGAGATAGCTATCAATCAGAAGGTGACATACCTGTGCAGCTGCTAAAGATGAGAATCTATGATATGAATGTTGTATGTTCTCCAGAGAGAAAGTCTGCCTCACAACCTTGGTACAACCTTTGTACACTGTAAAAACCAAAAATCTTTTAATTAAGTTGTAAATAAAACAAAGAATATTGAAATATGTTTTTTTTTTTTTTTTAAGAAACTTCAGTGTATTACTTGATGTTTCCTGTAATTATTTATGACCCTGGACATCAAAAAAAAAAAAAAAAAAAAAAAAAAAAAATCTAAATTGAGATTTATACATCATCTGAAAGCTGAATAAATAAGCTTTCCATTGATGTATGGATATTTGTTAGGATAGGACAATATTAGGCTGAGATACAACTATTTGAAAATCTGAGGGTGCAAAAAATCTAAATACTGAGAAAATCACATTTAAAGTTGTCCAAATGAAGTTCTTAGCAAAGCATATTACTAATCAAAAATTAAGTCTTGATATATATATGGTAGGAAATTCACAAAATATCTTTACAGAACATGATCCTTACTTAATATCCTAATGATTTTTGGCATAAAAGAAAAATCGATAATGTTGACCTATACACTGTATTTTTGGCTATTGCTACAAATATACCCATGCTACTTAAGATTGGTTTTGTGGTCCAGGCTCACATTTGTGAAATTTACTGGTAATTTCTGGGTGAAAATGGTTTCATCATCATTTTTTATTTTTATTTTTAAATTCGACATAACTGGTCAAATCTAACTCATATGTTTTTGTCTAGGCATATTATGAAAGCCAACAGCATCCAATATACCACTTGGTTTTAACAGCTGCTAGTAGATAGTTAGCTGTCACTCACCCTCGGGGATCTCCCACGAGGCTAAAACGCCCCCTCGAAGTTCCCATAATCATGGGGGAATGCTCATTCCCTGTGTGTTTCCCTCCACGCTCATGATCACCAACCAAAACAACAGCCCTCTGCGGTGGACCTATGCACGAATATTTTGGAACGCTCTGCATACGATGTGCAGAGTCCCAGATGGCTTGTGGTTGTGCAACTGCTTTTGGTGTGCATGTATTTTTGTGTTTTTATATGCATGTATGTCTATTATGAGGTTATTGGTGTAGAACGAGGGCCCCTGGGGTGGCTTCTAAAGCCCAAATACGAATAAATCCGAGCCATTTAAGGAAACAGCTTTATTTCAACAGCATGACTCCATCCACAAAGACAAATACGATAAGCCTTAATTAATGACCAGTAAGTGACCCCTCTGATTACGTGGTCGTTTATCTTATTTTAGTTGTAGTGTAGATAAAGGTGGGATTATTCAGTCACTGATAAAAACGACAGTCGTTAAATTACAGCTCCAGTTGCAGTCATGTGAAGGGTCTCTGATGCAGTGCCATTGTATGTCAGTCACTGCTCAATACAAATTCATTTGTAGTGGGCTAGAATTTAAGACGGAGAGGTCTGTTGCATCATCTTGTGTGGCCGAAACCAAAGCCAAAGACATCCAACCATCAAGCCAAGACATCTGGCAAGAGGTCGTTTTCACTTTTAATATTAGACTCGTAACAATGGGAACAGCTGTACGTCAGAAGTCTGTGGATCTGTGCCCTTTTCTTTTATTCACATACATTCATACATGGTGATAAATTAATTAGAGACACTTTTGACTAGTGGCCTGATCTTAATTGATCATGGCTAAACAAGAAACTAAGAAGTTTGACCAACCCCAGGTATTAAGACTTGTATGGCTTAATTTAAAATAAATGAGGTCTCTTACTGAAATATGTAGTAGAAACATATGAAAAAATGTATGGGCTATGGGGGGTGCCATTATTTTGGTGAGCTACTGGCACTACTGTTGATATTTTTACCGCAACATAACTCAGAAAATAAAATACTGATATGATGACCACAGCTACTAAAAGAGCTCACAGGTGGTGATGGATATATAGGCTCAAACCAATTTTTATCTCACAAGGATTCTTGAGTGTCCCCGGATATCGAGTGAAATCCACGTTGAGAAACTCCTTTAGTGGCTGCGGCATCATGATAAGTTTACATCCTGCCAGGATGGCATCTAGCATTTCTCGTCTCTGCTACTTGTAAGCTCTTTCAGTAGCTGTGGTCGACTAAAAGCCTCAAAGGCATCAGGGCTAAAGTGGAGAGAGCAAAGACGTGGGTCTTTAGGAAGTTTTATTCATCCACAGGCATCTTCCCATTCTTTTCTCCTCTTCCTATCGCTAGAAAAGAAGACTTCCATTGCTTCTCTTGTCGGCCTTTAACTTTACAATCAAAAGCCACTCAATGTGGCATTGCATCTGTATTTTATTTTTTCAGCTGCTAATTCCGAGTTGTGTTGCGGTAGAAATCGCAACTGGTAGTGCCATTAGATCACAGAGTGCAACCATTTCATGTCATTGAAATAATGGGGCCTCCCAAAGTCCAAAATATCCATAAAACGATGTGGATTTTTTTAAATAATACGAATCCTTCATGGGTTTTCCACTACATATTTCAATAAGAGACGTATGGCTTAATATAGCCTAAGTTACAAGTTTTAATATCCAGGGTTTCCTTTAAGCAATACATCTGCAGTGATTAAATTAAAGTAAAGGTAATTTAAATTGAGATTGCATGGAGATTATTTTCAAGTTACGTCAACTCAATCTTTCTTTCTTTTTTGAATGAATGCATTTAATCTTATTTTGCTTTCTATGAAAACCATCTGCATCTGGCTCATGCCTATTTCATATTACAGCACTGTCTGGTAGTCGCACACAATGACAGACTGAAACTACAGCAGTGTTACCAAAACATGTCACTACAGTTTTCATCTGTACCTGTACAGTTTGTGAAACAGAACAAAACACTTGAAAAATAAGGGATTCACAGGAAATTTTCTTGGTCACCAAGGTGTATACATTTTTGTACCTTTTTGACTCAATACTATACAAATGGATTGTAGCTCAACTGACCATCCTGATTGACTGATCCATCTTTTCACACTGGGGACAACTGAGGGACTATTATGCAACTATTATAGAAGGTTCAAACGCTCACTGATGCTCTAGAACAGCGGTTCTCAATTCCAGTCCTCGCGCCCCACCGTTCTGCATATTTTGCATGTCTCTCTTAGTTAACACACCTGATTCAAATAACCAGCTCCTTAGAAGTGAACTCCGTGCAGGAACTGTGTTCCGATTGACATGGTCCCTGCACAGTGTTCATTGCTCCCTACTCCCTGAGCGGGGGAAATCTGTTTACTACACCTCGAAACATTTATTCACATATTTGCGCTACGCCACCGCATGCAGCGTCTTCACACACAGATGAAACTTACTAGAGAAGTGTGACATAAATGCATCTGTACATAAATACATTTTAAATTTACGTCTCGAACGCTTTAACGACCTTCAAATGGAACATACACACTCGCTTCGAAATAATGAATAATGGCGGAATATCCTGTGATGTCCACTTCGAAGGGCAGTAACGTTGGAATAGAACAAATGTCTGAAGCGATACGTGAAACACACAAAATATGCAGAGCGGTGGGGCGCGAGGACTGGAATTGAGAGCCGCTGCTCTAGAAGGAACACAATGCATTAAGAGACAAGGGGGTGAAAACTTTTGGAATTTAAAGATCAGGGTAAGTTCAACTTTTTTTTGTCTTCTGGGAAACATGTAAGTAGCTTCTGTAGCTTCTGAAGGGCAGTACTAGATGAAAAAAATAAAATAAGAAAAATGTGCACATCTTCATTCTGTTCAAAAGTTTACACCCCTGGCTTAATGCATCGCTTTTCCTTTTGGAGCATCACTACGTTTCAACCTTCTGTAATAGCTGCATATGAGTCCCTCAGTTGTCCTCAGTGTAAAAAGATGGATCTCAAAATCATATAGTCATGGTTGGAAGGGTTCAAATACACAAAAATGCTGAAAAACCAAAGAATTTGTAAGATCTGATTTTTTTTTTTTTTTTTCTGAAGAACAGCAGCCAGTTTAACTGTTCAGGACAAACAAGGGGCTCATGAACAACTATCGCAAAACAAAACAAACAAACAAAAAAACAGCTGTGGATCATTCAGGTAACAACACAGTATTAAAAACCAAGAGTACTTTTGAACAGGGTCATTTTTATAAATTCAACTATTATTTCTCTTGTGGACGATATATAAACGTCTTTTATGTGAAATATAATTTATTCAGGTCAGTAGTAAATAAAAAATAACATGCATTTTGTGTTATCGCTCTTATTTTGGTCAAATAATTTACATTTTGCAGATTCTGCAAGGTGTATGCAAACTTTTGACCTGTATATGACAACAAGCAGCTTTGGATCTGAAATTAACTTTTATTACAGATTTTGAGTCCAGGAACAGTTACTTTTAGAATGGATTCAGGCTTTCAAACTGTTCCATCTAATGTCTAAAGGTATATTGGATCCACTGCAGGCAATTAAATTCATGGTTGGAAGAAACCACACACAAACAATTAGCAAAGCTGTGGCCTATATGTTCTGTGTGTGTGTGTGTGTGTGTTTCTCAGCAGGTCTATAGGGGCCCGTGAGAGTACTTAACCATAAGTTATGTTTAGGTCCCTGTTTTGCGTGTTTGTTGATGTGCGTATATGTGAGCGGTTTTCTCCAGGGTCACGCGTGTTTACGGATTGGCCGTTCTCCTAATTACCAGCATGCCTGAGGTAGACTCTGATTGTCTCACCCCTCCCTTGAGATGAATCGCATTAGTCAGCGATATCCCTCTACCCTAATTTATCTTAATCTCACTCTTAATTTCTCCCTTTGGGCGCTACCCGCTTTTTCCTTTGTGCACCTTATCTTGCCGTCTTTGAAATCTGCAAAGAAACAATGTGTTGGGAAAGGAGTGCAGGTTACCATTTGTCTTTGCTTCGCTTTCTCATAGACACGAGACTCTGGCATCTTGTTTTTTTGCACAAGAAAGCAAAACCTTCTGGGAAGAGCCTTTGTAGTGGTTGAGAGGGGAATAGGGGTATTTAAGTAAGATGGGACGATTGCGTGTCGGCTGTGTCTACGGATGTCATGCAACTCTACTCCAACCGGCTTCGGTGCTTAAGTCTAGAAATTATCAAGAAGGTATCATCACTATTACTATTGCTCATTTGTCAAATCAGACTTATGATTTTCAACTGGGAGATGATTAAAATCATTTACATCTAATCTAGTCACATCTAATAAAGAAAATGTCCCATTTCACAAACAAATGATTCTTATGGGTCAGTTCTTTTTAGTGAACCACTACAGAGCATTATACTATATTTTGATTCACAAACAAATGAATAATATAGACCTGTCCTTTTTAGTTATTCAAAAACATACAGAGTATTTAGATTCACAAACAAGTGATTCTTATGGGTTGGTTCTTTTTTGTTAATCAAAAACATACAGAGCATCTATTGTATTTTGATTTACATACAAAAGATTGTTTTGAGTTGTTTTTTTGTTGTTAATCAAAAACAAAGTGCATCTACAGTAGTGTATTCTGATTCACTAACAAATGATTCTTATGGGTCAGTTCATTTAAGTAAATCAAAAATATAGAGCATCTAGTATACAGTATTCTGATTCACAAACAAATTATTCTTAAGGTTTGGCTCTTTTTAGTGAATCAAAACATTCAGAGGATCTTGTGTGTTCTGATTCACAAACAAATGATTCTTATGATTCTGTTCTTTATAGTGAATCAAAAACATACAGAGCATCTAGTGTGTTCTAATTCACAAACAAATTATTCTTATGAGTCGGTTCTTTTTAGTAAATGAAAAACATAACAGAGAATCTAGTGTGTTCTGATTTACAAACAAATTATTCTTAAGGTTCGACTCTTTTTAGTGAATAAAAAACATACAGAGCATCTAGTGTGTTCTGATTCACAAACAAATGATTCTCATTGGTTGGTTCTTTTTTGTGAATCAAAAACAGAGCATCTAGTATATTTTGATTCACAAACAAATTAATCTTATGATTCAGTTCTTTTTAGTGAATCAGAAACATAAAGAATCTAGTATCTGATTCATGAACAAATGATTCTTATGGGTCGCTTCTTTTTAGTGAATCAAAACATACAGATCATCTAGTATATTCTGATTGACAAACAAATGAATACTACAGATCTGTCCTTTTAGTGAATCAAAACCTTAGAGCATTTAATGATTCTTATGGGTCAGTTCTTTTTTTATTAATCAGAAACATACAGAGCATTTGATGTTTTTTGATTTACAAACAAATGATTCTTGTGGGTCTGTGTTTTTTTGAGAATCAAAAACACAGAGCATTTAGTGTATTATGATTCACAAACAAATGATTCTTATGATTCTGTTCTTTATAGTGAATCAAAAACATACAGAGCATCTAGTGTGTTCTGATTTACAAACAAATTATTCTTAAGGTTCGACTCTTTTTAGTGAATCAAAAACATACAGAGCATCTAGTGTGTTCTGATTCACAAACAAATGATTCTCATTGGTTGGTTCTTTTTTGTGAATTCAAAACATAGAGCATCTAGTATATTTTGATTCACAAACAAATTAATCTTATGATTCAGTTCTTTTTAGTGAATCAGAAACAAAGCATCTAGTATCTGATTCATGAACAAATGATTCTTATGGGTCGCTTCTTTTTAGTGAATCAAAACATACAGAGGATCTTGTGTGTTCTGATTCACAAACAAATGAGTCTGTTCTTTTTAGTGAATCAAAAACATACAGAGCACTATTGTATTCTGATTCACAAACAAATTATTCTTATGCGTCGGTTCTTCTTAGTAAATGAAACCATAGAGGATCTAGTGTGTTCTGATTTACAAACAAATTATTCTTAAGGTTCAGCTTTTTTTTTATTGAATCAAAAACATATAGAGCATTCTGATTCACAAACAAATGAATACTATGGACCAGATTTTTTAGTGAATCAAAAACATACAGAGCGTTTAGTGTATTCTGATTCACAAACAAGTGATTTTTACGGGTTGGTTCTTTTTTTGTCAATCAAACAAAATGCATTTTGATTCACAAACAAATTATTCTTATGGTTCGGTCCTTTTTAGTGAATCAACAACAGACAGAGCATCTAGTGTGTTCTGATTCACAAACAAATGATTCTTATGGTTCAGTTCTTTTCAGTAAATCAAATACATACAGAGTGTATTTTAATTCACAAACATTCTTACAGGTTGGTTGTTTTTAGTGAATCACAAACATAGAGAGCATCTTTGTTCTGATTCACAAATAAATTATTCTTATGGGTTGGTTTGTCGATTAAAATCATCCAATCAAGCATCAAGTGTATTTTGATTCACAGACACAGAGTCGGTCCTTTTTTGTCAATCAAAAACATACAGAGCGTCTAGTGCATTTTGATTCACAAACAAGTGATTTTTACGGGTCTGTACTTTATTTGTCAATCAAAACCATGCACAGCATCAGGTGTACTTTGATGCACAACCAAATGATTTCTACGAGTTGGTTCTTTTTTCTGAATCAAAAACAGAGCATCTAATGTATTTTGATTAACATACAAAAGATTCTAATGAGTCAGTTCTTTTTTGTGAATCAAAAACAAAGCATTGTGTATTTTGATTTACAAACAAATGATTCTTATGATTTGGTTCTTTTCAGTAAATCAAAAACATACAGCACATGTAGTGTATCTGATTTACAAACAAATGACATCAGTTGTCCAGTTCTTTTAGAGAATCAAAAGCAACTAGTATAGTCCAATTCACAAAGCAAATGACTGCTATGAAATGGCTGTATGTAATGAGTAGTTCCGAAAGAGCAAATTATTTCCATAATCAAAATTAACATCATAAAAGAAATATACCAAAAAATGTAATTGAAACAAAGGTGAATTGAGATCTTCAAATCAAATCAATGGTGCCTTTGCAGAGAACACCCCAGAAACCAAATAGCACCATGGAACAAAAACAATCAGAACATCTTAGGAACCTAGAAAACATCCCTACAACACAATATCACTTTTTTCAGAACATATTAAATCTTTTTGACAATTTACTATTGCATAGTGATTATTTTTTATGCCAAATAAGCATGTTTTTTATCTCTGTGAACGTCACTTTCTACAAGATTTGCCGGTGTTTGACATTGTAAAGCTTATCAATGTAAGTTATGGTCATTGGTCCATGTGGATTAGCTCAGAGGGTCTGGAGTGTGTCAGACCCTGATTAGTGTGGATTCCAGCCCACCTGATTCAGGTACAGGACCAGTAGATTAATGGTCATCTAGCCAAAGACCTTCACCTTATCAGCAGTGTGGGAAAGTGGAGAGAGACAGACAGGATCCTCCTACAAGGAGGATTTCAACAAGTTTTGTGTTTAACAGTCTAGACGTTATCTGAATGAAAGCAGACACACTTACTGTACTTTACACTAAATACAATCAAGTCATTTTTGGAAGAGATACAGTGCTAGAAATGTATTTAGATCATTTGAAATTTACTAAAAATGAACTCAAATATGACATTTCTGTCAAAATTTACTCACCCTCATGTCATTCAGTATCGTTATACGATAATGTTTTTGACGCAAAGGTAAATTCTCAGCAGCCATTATTTGTTTCAGGCCCCAATGACTTAACTGTACAATATAAACTGCAATTTTGCTCAATACAAGCACATATTTAAAGCAAAACATTTGCCAAAAATAAATTGTGCAATGATATAATGCTCAAAATTAGAACTAAAAAAGACGAGTCCTAGAGATGCCACACATGACTAATACAAAGGCTTAAATGGCCCATTTTTTAACATAAACAGGATTGCCCTCCGCTCTCGGCCCATCGTTACCGCACATATGAGGTCATGTGTGTTTAGATTCGCTGCATGTAAGAGCCTATCCCACTGAAGCAACACAAAGAAATCATATCACACCATAGAGCACTGTCGAACCTCACCCTATCTAATCACTTGGCCCTCTGCTTGAAGCAACAACGCTTATAGGACGCTGGTCTATTTAGGGGAAAACACTCAGGGTCCCACCATTGCTCTTTTGTCGAATGGCAGGCGGAGAAGATAACCCTGACCTGATAAATCTAGCTGTGATCGAATCCAGAGGGAAGCCTATGTCCGGATAGCTGAGGGAGAGAAGGAATATGTGGCCAGTTTCCCATTATTACTAAAGCTGTCCAGAAAACAACCCCATTAAGCATTTGTCTGTGGTTAATTTACCCCGCATACGGATAATCTTTAATCAGCGCCCAACCAATCTTTCACTGAGACACAATTCTTAACTCGAATTGCTCTGCCGCTTGGAAACATCAATGGAAATATCTGACAGTTTTATGAGGTAATGCTCTCGCAATAGTAAAATCCCTTTCATACCAATTTGGACTGTCATGCTGGTAAATGTAGCCGTGTTCTCACCCAGTCATGATGAATGAAGCCGGCAAGACCCGAGTTTCGTTACGTTATAAAGAAACAACGCAACGTGCCGGAAAAAGATCAGCGATCAACTTTGGAAAAATGGGATACTTAGATCAGATTCTGATTTTAATTGTTCAGTGCTGTAATGCCATCTGGCTCTGGGACCAGGATGTAACAGAGATTCAGAAAGATCAGAGGTCACCCCTGAAGCCTTTCCATTTCTATGAACATGCCGTTAAGATGAAAGAAAACAGTGTATTATCGGTCTCATCTTCATAATGAAATCAGTCTGTTTTGGTGCAATATGCGTGTGGGTTTGTTTAGCTACAATATGTGGAAAACATCTGCCTCAGAAGTTAGCAAAATCTGTTTTTGCAGATGTTTTCAAAGGTAAAAAAAATATTCATAAATACAGTTGAAAGTTTTACAGTTGAAACAAAATGTCTTTTTTCTGTAATACTGTAATGCATTAACAGTTGAATAAATAAATAAAAAAACTTATTTTCAAACAAATACACTCTTAAAAATAAAGGTTCTTTACTGGCATTAATTGTTCTTTGAAGAACCTTGAACATCCAGGGAATCTTTCAAATGCAGAAAAGGTTCTTTTTTAGTAAAAAAAAGGTTCTTTAGAATTTAAAAATGGTTCTTTTAGGAACTGCTCACTGAAATGTTCTTTGGGGAACCAGAAATGGTTTTTCTATGGCATCACTGAACAAAACATCCTTTTGTAGCACACTTTTTTCTAAGTGAAAGTGATTTGAAATTTTTTAGAACCCATTTTACTTTCATAAGATGGCTTTTACAGGTTAAAAAGATACATTCAACACGTAAAAATGTATGGACAAGACCTGATTTTTGGAACTGGGAAGAAAAGAAGTATATTTTTGTGGTTTCTGACCACTGAAAATGTGTACATTTTAACGATTTACTCCTGAAGCCATAATGAAATTCCAATATCTCTGGAACCCAATCATATAGGGCCTTAAAAACAAAGATGCCAAGAGGAAAGTTTGTTAAGACCCAGTATCTAAAAGGGTATTATGATATCTTTAATATTTCTTGAGTTACAGGCATGCATACTTGGTGCAACATGCATGTGGGTTTGTTTAGCTACAATATGTGGACGAAATTTGCCTCAGAAGTTAGCAAAATCTGTTCAAAAGGTACAAATATTCATAAATACAGTTACAAGTTTTACAGTTTAAACAAAATGTCTTTTTCTGTAGTAATACAGTGATGCATTAATGGTTTAAAAAAAAAAACAAATAGCACACTTTTCTACTTTTCTAAGTGAATGTAATTTGCCATTTTATATAACCCATTTTACTTTCATAAGATGGGATTTACAGGTTAAAAAGATATATTCAACAAGTGCAAATGTAGGGACATGACCTGATTTTTTTTTTTTTTTGCACTGGGAATTGACTGGATTGTGGAAAGTGGACAGAATGGACTGAATCAGAGTGTGTTAAAACTAAATCTACAGTTATTTGGCTATTGTTTATCATTATCTAAAAAATATTTATTCTTCAGACATTCATCTCTAAAAGAAAAGTAGTATCATATTTTTGCAAAGTGACCCACATTTGGTTTTGGCCACGTTTTAAGAATTTACTCCTGAAGCCATATTGAAAATCCAATATCCCTTAAAAATAAAGATGCCAAAAGAAAACTTTGTTAAGACCCAATATCTAAAAGAGCATTAAGATAACTAATACTTTTTGAGTTACAGGCATGCAAACTTGGTGCACCATGCGTGTGTTTGTTTAGCTACAAAATGTGGACAAAATTTGCCTCAGAAGTTAGCAAAATTTGTTTTTGCAGATGTCTTCAAAGGTAAAAAATATTGATAAATACAGTTTAAAGTTTTACAGGACCCAATATCTAAAAGGGCATTAAGATATCTTTAATACTTTTTTAGTTACAGGCATGCAAACGTTGGACAAAATTTTCCTATTTTCCCATCTTTTAATGGACCCATTGGCACATAATGCATAAAGATAGTTAAAGTCAACAGATTTTACTAACAGACCTAACAGTCTCTCTGTAAAAACAACATTATGATGCTGTCATCTTTCTGAAGTAATTTTTACCCCCTTAGTTTGGCTCTGAATCTTGGCGAAAATTGACATTTTGACCCCCCTCTACAAAATAGTGAATTACTCAGTAAATATTCATCTATGACATTTAATATTTTGGCTTTCATCACTATGCATGTCTCTTTCTTCAGAGAAAATATTAGCAAAATCAAAAATTTGAGCCAGGGAAGTTTTTGAAATTTGATTGATTTGACATGGAATGACCCTAAAGTGCTTTACATAAAAACTAACCATGCATTGCAATTTAGTTTATATTTGTTTAGATAGATTATCTTCATACAAAACCAACACAAGTCTATAGTACACAGCAGCACAAACTCATGGCAATTCTCAATTGGCAATTCATATGAATTTGCCCTATTGATGGTAGGGTTAAAGGGAAAGTTCACCCAAAAATAAAAAAAATTCTGTCATTAATTACTCACCCTCATTGTTGCTCCAAACCCGTGAGATCTTCATTCATCTTTGGAACACAAATGAAGATATTTTTGATGAAATCTGAGAGCCTTCTGACCCCAGACAGCAACAGTACTACTACATTCAAGGTCTACAAAGGTAGTAAGGACATCGTTAAAACAGTCCATGTGATATCAGTGGTTCAACTGTAATGTTATGAAGCTTCGAGAATACTTTTTGTGCTCAAAGAAAACAAAAACAACGACTTTATTCAACAATTACAATTTCCATGTCAGTCTTCGATGCTGCTGACTATAAAATAGTGCTGCTATAAAATAGTTAACTGTAAAATAGTTGTTTGCCTTTGAGATTTGATTGGTAGGTACTGATTTAGACAGCTACAGTAGGTAAACGTGTGTGTTGGACGAATAGTGATTGTGAATGGGTCTCTGGGATAAGGTTCCTGCAGTGGTGGGATGCCCACGAGGACATGGATAAGGGTGGATCCTCGTCGGCTTGCTTATATTCAAGGCATTCCCAGAATGCCGTGCTGGGAACGTGGTATAGGATCTCCTTTCTGGTTCATGCATCTGACCCCAGCCCGTCATCGCCCCAGAATCACGAGCTGCAGCGTCTTGACACTGTAATAGAGGAATCAGAGGATACCCAGAATGCACAAGAAGGAGAGAGAATGACAGAAATAGAGTGAGAGGTCAACGGGATATAAGTGTGCTCATGTCACTAGGATGGACCGACTGGAGTGTGTGAGAGTCCGTGTCTGTGTGTGTGTGTTTGTGTGTGTTTGTGTGTCGGATAAGCGGCGTTCTGTCTGTAACAGGATAGAGTTGCACTACAACTTGTTGCGTGATGCTAAATAAATGCTGGCATGTGTGCCCAGAAACATGACGCTTTGGCTGAAAAGGGTCAGTCACCTCATGTCCACAGTGCCTGCTGATGCACAAGTCTCCCAACCCCGTGCATCGCATACAACCTTCATATTCCTCCACTGTCCCATCAACACCATTATGTGACAAGGCAAAGCTCTGCTAACAAGGACATCAGTGAGATAATAAAGGTGTTTGAAAGCTCTCACTTCTCTAAGGCTCTGCTCCAAATCCTAGTGAGCTGCCATGCTATCTACAATCTGATCAGCAAACCTAAAGCAGCATCCAAACTGAAATGCATGTGACTCAATGAATGACATAAGAAATGAAAAGCGTATATAAGTATATAAATAGAAATAAGTACAGTTGAAGTCAAAAGTGTACATAAACCTTAAAGAATCTGCAAAATGTTAAGAATTTACATATAGAATAAACAAAATGCATGTTATTTTTTATTTAGCACTGACCAGAATAAGATATTTCACATAAAAGATGTTTACATATAGTCCACAAGAGAAAAAAATAGTTGAATCTATAAAAAAGGACCGTTCAAAAGTTTACATACACTTGAATACGGTGTTGTTACCTGAATGATCCACAGCCGTGTTTTTTTCTGTTTAGTGATAGTTGTTCATGAGTCCCTTGTTTTTCCTGAACAGTTAAACTGCCCACTGGTCTTCAAAAAAAATACTTCAGGTCCCTCAAATTCTTTGGTTTTCAGCATTTTTGTGTATTTGAATCCTTTCCAACAATGACTGTATGATTTTCAGATCCATCTTTTCACATTGAGGACAACTGAGGGACTCTTATGCAACTATTACACTCACTGATGTTTCATTAAGAATTCGAAGATCAGGGTAAATTTAACTTATTTTGTCTTCTGGGGAAAAAATTTCTTCTGTAGCTTCTGAAGGACAGTACTAAATGAAAAAAATATGATATTTAGGCAAAATAAGAAAAATGTACACATACTCATTCTGTTCAAAAGTTTACACCCCCATTGCTCTGCATTGTGTTTCCTTTCAGATGGATCTCAAAATCATACAGTCATTGTTGGAAAAGGTTCAAATGCACAAAAAAGCTGAAATACCAAAGAATTTGTGGGACCTGAAAGATTTTTCTGAAGAACAGACCTAAAATATCTTATTTAGGTCAGTACTAAATAAAAAATAATATGCATTTTGTATGATCACTTTAATTTTGGTAAAATAATTAACATTTAGCAGATTCTTCAAGATGTATGTAAACTTTTGACTTCAACTGTATATAAAGATACAAAAAAAAAAAAAAATTTAGTGCACATTACAGTAGTAACTTCACTCTGCCAGATAAATATTATCCAAATCCGTTTCTAATCTGCTCTTGCCCTACGCGGGCAGCTCTGTTATTCCAAATGGATATATTGACCCACCTCTGGCCCATTAGCCCAGTAACACAAGGTCACAGAGATGCACCATCACCCATGTGTTTTCTACTCTAGCTTTTCCAGATCTCCCTCGGGTCATTAGGCCAAGTTCATTAGCTCCTGTGTTGTCAGTGATCAATAGCTCCTCTGTAGCGAATCCCCCACGCTGTCCCGCAGCCTCTGTTATTGTCTAGAACAAAGTGAATATATTACACAAACACAACTATGATCAATGACTCCGGTCGAGCTAATAGAGGATACAAGCGCTTTCAGAGCGGATCAAACCCTCCGCTGGATTTAATTAATGAGAAATTTCGATAAGCTCTCTGAATGACATCAATAAGAAACACTGCTGAAGCTCTGTGATAATGATGGACAAATTCATTATCATTCACTACACAAGATCTCGTCTCCTGTTGTGATATATGAGTGAATATCAAAGACAAACACTAAGACTGGGTTGACTGTCTCCAATTAAATAGACAAGATGAATAAGTGGTGGAAACATAAATGCTAATTTAAAGTGGTAATATAAGACTATATCAAAAAAGATGAGGATGAAGAAGAAAATTAAGTAGAGGAGGACGACAAAACAACAAAGTAAAAGGCTGCTGAAGATCCAGCTTTGCCATGACAGCAATTAAGTACATTTTAAAATATATATATATATATATATATATACACACATAAATATAGAAAAAAAAGTTATATTGTAATTTCACAAAATTCTGAAAATTCTGTCATTAATTACTAGAGATGTAACGGTACTATGAATATTGTGGTATTGCGATAGCAAACTAGACTCAATATCATCACAGTCCCTTGATGATATGAAACGATAGGTCTTCCAGGCAAAAAGTGTGTTTTTAAAAAGACACTTAAACTTCTTATTTTAACATAAACAATCTTTAAAATTGTGTTTTTGCCTATTATGCTTTGGCACAGTATCTGTCAAACAAACTAATACTGAAAGCACAATAATCTTCATCAAGTCTGTCTTCATATTGAAATATTATCATATCGTGAGATTTTGATATTGTTACATCCCTCATAATTACTCACGCTCATGTCGTTCCAAACATTTAAGACCTTCGTTCATCTTCGAAACACAAATTAAGATATTTCTGATGAAATCTGAGAGCTTTCTGACCCTGCATAGACAGCAACTCAACTACATTCAAGGCCCAGAAAGCTAGTAAAGACATTGTTAAAATAGTCCATGTGACAGTGGTTCAACCTTAATTTTACGAAGCTACAACAAAACTTTTTATTCGCAAAGAAAACAAAAACACCCGACTTTGTGTTTTTTGTGTGTTCCTCTGTAAACAAGGCACATATCACAGTGGAAACAGAGTCTTAATGAATTTTGTGGTTGGAATCATGCATGGTAGAAGGATGAGAAATCTGTACTCTGTCCTGAACATACAAAACCACCTGTTACCATACTGTAAAGTTTGGTCTGCTTCTAAATCACTTTATAAACACACGCATTAGATACAGAGGTGGTCTCTCATAAGACGATGTCACTGGCATGTAAGCAGGTGTGTATGTGTGTTTTTTTTTTCCCAAGGCCACACATCAAACACAGCTGTACACTTGCAGCTGATGATCCTGAGACTGCAACTGTTCCTGCATCTGTCCACACCTCTGCTACAAGTGTGTGTGTGTTTCTGTGCATGAGCAATTCTCAAAAGTCAACATGGAAACATAGATCACTACACAGACACCAACAGACACATAAATCCATGTAGGATATAACTTACTGCTGTCTGCGTGTTATGCCTACTTTAATCATGACACAATTCACTCTGAGTTCAGCTTTTCCATGTTTCCAGGGGGGTGAAAACTTTTGAACAGAATGAACATTTTTCTTATTTTGCCTAAATATCATATTTTCATTTAGTACTGGCCTTCAGAAGCTACAGAAGATACTTACACGTTCACCAGAAGACAAAATAAGTTGAATTTACCCTGATCTTTAAATTCCAAAAGTTTTCACTCCCCTTGTCTGGCTTTTAATGCATTGTGTGTTTTTTTATTTTTCATGAACAACTATCACTAAAAAGAAAAAACACACAGTTGTGAATCATTCAGGTAGCAACACAGTATTAAGAATCAAGAGTATGTAAACTTTTGAACAGGGGCATTTTTATAAATTCAACTATTATTTTCACTTGTGGACTATATATTTATGTGAAATATCTTATTCAGGTCAGTACTAAAAAACAATAACATGCATTTTGTATGATCCCTCTTATTTTGGTAAAACAATTCACAGTTTGCAGATTCTGACCTCAACTGTAGATAGATAGCATGTGCAAACTCTTAGCCAACATGACTTTAATAAGGTATTGTGACAACTAAGAAAAAACACATTGACAACAATGAAATGGTGACTACAGAGTCTGGAAAATGCGTATCCATCATTGCTGAGGGAATATCAAGTCTCAATAGATCCACTCCCAGATGCTTTGAGAACTTATTTAGCGTAACAGCGACTCTGCTAATCTCACAGAGTGAAAGGATTGCATTTTAAAAGAAACATTTCATACAAGCACAGAATGACATGCTGAAGTATCTGAGGAAGAACCAGTGAAATATGGGAACAATTAATTTTTCCCCATCATGTGCTGCGTCGAGCTGTTTATACCGGCCAAACCAAACCATAATATAGCAAAACTGTGGTTTCAAATCAGCCTCTTATGACCGGAGAAAGTAGATTTTCAGTAGCATTCACCCAAACGTTTCAGTCAGAGGATACATAATCCTTTTCTCCCCACCATTGAAAAATCACAGAACCCACATGATTGCTAACATAATATTTGGTTAACTCGAGGAGAAGAGCTTTGTAAAGGAATGGAGAGATGGGCTCTTGTTTTCAATCATCTGCGTAATTAAGGCTTCGTTTCTCCCTGGACAGCTGCAATTATTGATGGTTTCCATAGCAATGAACTTGTGAGACAATGTGGGGCAACATTTATCATGTACAAGCTATCATGCTAATTGTTCGTTTTTGTGTGAGCTTAAACCCAGTTGACATTAACAGAATGAAATAATGCATGACATCAAGTCTGTTCTCCTCGAGACTGACCAGGTCTAGCTTTAGGACAATTGTTTCCATGCTTTTTATGCTTTTTCAAAAAACAAAAGGTGGTTTGCAGGTTTTAGCTAGTTTGAGCTGTTCAACCAATCTCTCTAAAGCTGAAAACAGACCAAAACAGACCAGTGTGGTCACTATAAACCAACTTGGTGGCTACTCAGGCCAGTTTATTTATGTAAGCAGGGATGGTAAAAGCAAAGGAGATGTGTTATGGTTTGGTCTTAGGATGCATGGGGTAGCATGCAAATGTGAACTGAACCATGGTACTGCCACAGTACTTGTTTTGCAAAGGAAAGTATGCAAAAACATATTATCCTTAAAAACACAGAGTAATTAGTGTTGAGGGGCTGAACTAGTCCCAAACTGGACATTAACTGCTTAAACCATCACAAGCCTGTACTTTGCCCTCTCAGTAAATCATATTTGATGTCTCGGACTGCCTTGCCACCAAGGTCACATCAGGTTACCAAATTGTAAGTGTACTTAGCGATGTAATACTTGAGAACAAGGTATGAAATCAGTTTTATAGTTAATTTTAGTTTTTTATTCTTTTTTTTTTTAGCTTTCCCAAATTAATTTTTCATTTTTTTTCTGTTTTAATGGTTTAATCAAATGTAAATAAATAAAAAGCATGTCTAATTAATTGCAATTGTGAACTTTTGAATTTTAAAATTTATTAAAAAGTTTAACATTTTTTTTAGGACCCTATGAAATCCATTTTCCCCCCAATTGTCCATTTTTTTTTTTCTGGATTCGGTTTTAATTAAATGTACATAAATAGAAAGCATGTCTAATTAACTGAAATTGTAACTTTTTGCATTAAAAAAACAATGTATTAATAGTTTAACAAAAAAAAAGTAATTTTAGAGCCATATGAAATCCATTTTTTCCCCACTTTTCCTGTGTTTTCCACTTTATTCTGGATTTCATTTTAATGGTTTAACTAAATGTAACTAAATAGAAAGCATGTCTAACGAATTGAAATTGTGAAACTTTTGCATTTTAAAAACAATTCAGTAAAAGTTTAACAAAAATAATTTTAGGGCTCTATGAAATCCATTTAATTTTTTTATCCAATTTTCCTGTGTTTTCTATTTTTTTCTGGATTCAGTTTTAATAGTTTAATTAAATGTAAATAAATAGAAGGCACGTCTATTTAATTGAAATTGTGAAACTTTTGCATTAATTTAAATTTTTGCAATTTTCCTTTTTCATTTTAATGGTTTAATTAACCGTTCTGTTGATTTAGCAGTCTTTTGACAATTTAACATTCATAGATACTAGTCCATATCACAATATGATTAATCGTGCAGTTCCAAAATTGTGTTTGTTTTTTACTTGTTAATTTAGGGTTGCCAGGTCTGCGTAACAAAACCAGCCTAAATGGGCCAGTCAACATAAGCAGACTTATGTTGCTTCTCTGGTTGCCCTTTGACTGAAAATTACACCAAAAATCCATTCAATGTGGCACCGTATCAGTCTTTTATTTTCCAAATAGCAAATTTTGAGTTGCAGTAAAAACAGCAAAAGGTAGCACCAGTAGCTTAATGAGTACAACCATAGTTTAAAACTATGTGGATTTTGAAAATAAGGTACGTTTTTATACTAGGGCTGTCAAAAATAACACGTTAATGGCGTTAATTATTTTGTTGTTGTTAATTACGTCAATTTTTTTACGCATTTCACGCATGCGCAGTGTGACAAATTATTTGTCAGGAAAGTGGTTGGGGAGCTAGAGGCGAGATGGAGCAAGGTGAGCCTTTGGACGGATTCAAATATAAAAAGAATGATGATGGTACAGTTAACAAGTACAAGCATGGGCAACAGCCCCTCTGCAACTGGAGTGGTTAGCCAAGCTTAGGCCCGGTTCTACTGGGGTAGACGGTGCTATATACCCTCAAACGAAAGCAAAGCTATTGAAGATCTGGCAAACAATCCAGCGTGTTTTTGCAGCGTTGAGAAGTGTTGATTTCGAACAATTAGAAACAGATTGTCAGAATTCACTGACCGCTGAAAGTGCCGGATCGGTTTTTATTGCCGTTTTGCCCGCTCGTGAATCATCTCATGACTAAGTGCAGACGCGAAGTAAATAAAAGATTCATTGTGTAGTTTAGAAAACTTGATTGTAACGGAACTTTGTAAGATCTCTATAAACTAATATTTGTGACGATTTTAGTGATAATAAAGGGAGCGCGCTTTGCACTTTCCATGCCGTAATCCATTCAGAATTTGTATGAAACTTTCGTTTTTCTTATGTTTTGGGAATTACATCTGCATAGTTATGCTGGGTTCATTCTTGAAAGAGCGGTGACTGACACAGTGATATCAAAGCAATTGCGGGGAAAAAAAAATCCCCCTTAGTTCAATTTTGTATGCAATGGCAAAGTGTATAGATTTAGAAAAAGGTTTGGAGCATTTTTTGTTTGTTAAATATAAGTTTTTTTTGTTTTGTTTTTTAACGAACAGCGCCCAGCAAAAGACTGATCATAGTCTGTCACGACTTGCCTAAAATAAAATCTATAGATATAAAACAGTTCAAGTATAGTTTAAACGTTAAAGATAACTGTGCGCGATTAGGCGCATAGTTTGTGCAGAGAGTGGAAGATAAAGCCGCTTTGCAGGTCATCGAGGCACCAGCGCAATCACTTGCATTTTTTCAGTGGAAGCAATTTAAAATTATCCGTCATTTTGAGTAATACATCAAAAAACCTTACAGTGTTTTTATAAAATAAAGAAAACAAAAATGATGCGCTTTCTGTCGTCTCGTTCTTGAACAGGAGTGCTTAACAAAAATAAAGCGAAATGCATGCCTAACAGACAAGATAAACATATCTATAGAAAGCTTTAAATTATTACTTAACAAAATAAAACAAATCGAAAACAAAAACTTGTTCATTATGTAATCCGTAAAGATAAATTTCTCTCTCAAGGCACCTCCAAAAAGGAGATTGCAAGTCAGGATCTTTGCGACATTGACTCAGAATACACTTTATTAATAAATAATTGAGATATGTCCTTACTCTTTCCCCGACACATTCATTATTTATTTTTGCCAGTGCTTTGTGGCAAGTTTCAGCCTACTGCGTGCGATTGAACGCGGATCTCTTCCAGCTGCGCCATCCAAGCCGGTCTCGAAAGTAAAAGCGCAAGTCTTGTGTTGACATAATATGAAAATATGAAAATTATATCTGTGTCCTGTTATTTATTTTTTGGTATGCATTTCAGAAAAAAATGGTTAGGATTCAGGTGTAGTTGCAAATAGTGAATAATTCTGATTAATCCACTGAAAATTCTGATTAATCTGATTAAAAATTTTAATCATTTGACAGCCCTACTTTATACATTATTTACGTTAGAGAGGCATTATATTAAGCCACACAAGTCTTAATACCCTGGGTTCCCTTTAAAAAAACAACCTGCAAAGGTACAAAAGTAACCCAGTTCCACAGGAAAACCACAGCATTGGCAACACTGTGTTAACATCCAACCGCTGTACACTGTTATACATCCAAAATAGTACATCCTAATTGTATATTACCAAATTCCGTGACATTTCACATTATGCAATAAATATCATGTTTATGACTGGATTCCGTGATTCCATCTGCGTTTTATGTATTAGGAAAACCATAAGGCCCTAACAAGGATGCAAGATACTATACCAAGAGCCAGGTTTGAACAGGGCCCACTTTAATAACCAAATCAACTCAGGTTACAAATGAGAAGGGGCCTCCTGGGCCCCAGTGCTCGCCACCTCATGCTCTCCTCAACAATGCGCCGTTAAAAACCCCACCGCGGCCTGACGACTACTCTTCTTTCCCACGGTGAAGAGCGCCTGGCCCCGTGCCCCCCTCCCCAGCATATAAAACAGCCAAGCTTGAGAGGAGGCCAGCTCCGAAGAAAGATGGGGCGCCATGCCGCAACGTACATCATAAATTATGGGCTCCCAAACACACACTCACACGCAGAGTTGCAAACTATAAGAAGTGTGCCCTCTTGTCGCTGCTCTGCCTGCCATGCTTTTACAGGCTGTGGTCATGACACCCTGCTCTCGTTTGAGCCATAATGATGGACTTCTTGTCATAATTGATGGCTCAGGTAAGGGTGGAAACATTTTGTCTTAATTAGGAGACGGGAGAGCGTTAAGTTGCTGGTTTATTAAACTTATTAATGGTGATATATAGCTGTGTGCAGGCTTGGATGGATTATAAGGGGCGCCTGAACCCCGACTTTATGCTGCGTTAAAGAACACATCATTACTCCAGTCTTCAGTGTCACATGATCCTTCACAAATCATTCTAATATAAAACATTTACAATTATTATTATTATTATTATCATCATCATCAATATTTAAAACAGTTGAGTACATTTTTTTTTTCAGAATTCTTTAATGAACAGAAAGATCCAAAGATCAACATTTATCTGAAAAAAAACTTTTGTAATATTATACACTATACCATTAAATATTTTTGCTTATAGAAATTAATACTTTTATTTACCAAGGATGCTTTAAATTGATCAAAAGTGATAACAAAGACATTTATAATATTACAAAAGACTTCCATTTCAGATAAATGCTGTTCTTCTGAAGTTTCTATTCATCAAAGAAATCTTAAAAAAATTCCACTAATTATGTTTTCAACATAATAATAATAATAATAATAATAATAATAATAATAATAATAATAATAATAATAATAAATGTTTTTTGAGCAGCAAATCATAATATTAGAATGATTTCTGAATGATTACGTGACTGGAGTAATAATGCCAAAAAAATTCAGCTTTGAAATCATAGGAATAAATAACATTTTAAAATATTCAAATAAAAAAAAAACTGTTATTTTAAATAGTTAAAAAAAAAATGTAAAAAAAATTTTTTTCCAATACTTTGGATCAAATAAATGCAGGCTTGGTGAGCAGAAGAGACTTCAAAATCTTACTGTTGAAAATCTTTTGACTGGTACTGTATGTATAAAACATTTAAAAATACAATTAAAAATACAAATAATTTAAATAAGCATCCTTACTTTTGAATTTAGAAAAAATAGAACATAAAATAAATAAAATACATAAAATCAATAAAAATAAAATAACTAAAATTAAACCTGTTGTACAGTCACACGGATATAACATATCACACTATCGAATCGAACTGACAAGACTAACAACAAATAATTGTTTATGAGCCATACAGTGTATAAAAGTCATTGTTAGCATGCATCGGTGTGTATCGTATGTGCACTTTGTGAGAGAACTGAGGAAATGCATATACTCAACTGTCAGCCAACACAAACTTTAGCTTTATAGCTAGTTGGGACTTATACTATGCCCTTCTTCTATAAAAACCACACAAGCATGGCAAATGTTCTCCGAAGACTGAATCAGGTTACATGCCTATAATTGGAAGTCGTGTTTCTATGTTTTAACCCATTACATATGTTTAAACTGTTTCACACACACAAAAATCCAACTACACTCATTTTGACTGTAATTGAAGACCATTAGTGATACTACAACAACAAATGACTTCAGATAAAGCTGACTCTGGCCAAATGTTTTCAACCACAAATGCAATTCGATAGACTTCTAATTACTCAACTTACTGTTTCAGCAAATCCCCCTTTATGAGTCAAATGAACTTGTCCCGGCTTTGTGAACAATATCAATGAACATTTTGCTAGAACTAGTCAAAGCTGAAACACAGAGCAATTCAGAAGGTCCAGATGTTGTAGACGAAGATGTTGTTTACTTATACCTAAAGGTTGATTTGCTTGATTATGTATGTATATTTCTCATTCCTGCAGCCTGTATATCCCACAGCAATCTTGGTTCTGTCAATGTTGACTCTGTGAATGTAGGAAATCAGTCAATAGTGTGGTACACTGGGAATTTTCAGTGTCAAGCGTCAGGAAAACTTCTCAATGACAGACGCCAGCTCTCTACGCTAAACCACATCACTCGACATCATTGCAAATGATTGTTGCTTTGTCAGCGGCTATAGCTAGGTCTTTTGCTGGCAGGTTAAGCGATCTTTAAACTGAACCTGCTTGGAGAATGTCAGAAGTATAAGGGTTGTGCCCTTTTCCCTCGCTTATTTCCTGTCTCCTGATCTCTCTTGGCCTTTCATGCCTCCTACTCTAACTTCCTATGCAGTCTGACAGGGAACAGGGCTTGTTTGAGACCAAGACCGCTGACAAAGAATGGCACTGATCTATCATCAGCCTTCAGTCATTCTCTATCCTCACTTTCTGTTCTTCCTGTTTCTGTCCATCTTCAGATGTAAAGCTCTTCCACTATCAAGGGAAAAGCAATTATGCACAAAATTAGGCTTAAAGGAGAAGTTCACTTCCAGAATAAAAATACAGATAATTGACATACCCCCTTATCATCCAAGATGTTCAAGTCTTTCTTTATTCAGTCGTAAACAAATTATGCTTTTTAAAGGGAAACATTTCAGGATTTCTCTCCATATAGTGGACTTCTATGGTGCCCACGAGTTTGAACTTCCAAAATGCAGTTTGAATGCAGCTTTAAAAGGCTCTAAATGACCCCAGCCGAGGAAGAAGGATCTTATCGTAAGACGATCTGTTATTTTCTTAAAAAAAATAATAAATTATATATATATATATATATATATATATATGGCGGGAGGGACGAACGACAGACACAGTGGGTGTGGCGTCAGGCCTCGGAGAGGCTTTTATTAAACAGAAAATGAAAGGAAAAGTGTCCAAAGGGGGAAATAACAGTGTCCAAAATAAACAGGGGAATCTGGCGTCCTCGTGTGAAGGGGGTTTCGTGAAGGAGGGCAGTGTTCGGTAGGGAAGGGTCCAGGAAAGGGGCGGAGTCCGGCGGCCGCACACGCTCCCCCGCTTGGGACCGGGGCGCTAGGGGCGGCGGCATCTTCCTGCGGCTTCGTCCTCCCGCGCCTCCGCGGCGCTTCCTGCGGGGAATTCTATGGCCCGGCATCCTGGCCCGTCGGCCGTCGCGGGTGCGGTCCTTGGCCGGACCGTGGGTCCGGCAGCTCGTCGTTCTGGCGGCGCTGGTTCCCTCTTCACCCCTTTCTGGACCCGCGAGGACACCTGAAAAATATTTCAGATGGGCGAGGCGCGCACACGAGCAAATATCCCGGATGTGACTGATAACACCGGGCAGAGGGCGCTGTTTACACTAACTGTTGCACGAGGGAGAGACCGGTCTCCTGAGGAGAGGCGCGCTCGGCATTTAAACAGCGGCGGTGATGAGGCTTCATTCCATTCAGGTGCTCCCCATCACACGCCGCCAGCCCGGGATGTTTTCGCGCCCCTCCTCTCCCCTACACACCCACTCCCGTCGGGAGCCTGGAGAAGGGCGGCGAATAAGGGACGGGGTGGTGATGATATTTAGGGGGGAGGCAGCCGACTCGTCACAATATATATATATATACACACACACATATACTTTTTAACCTGAAATGCTTGTATTGTCAAGCTCTACAGTTGGGGAATATCGAAAAACTCCCATCTTCTTTTAAAATTGTCCTACATCGCTGTTCTACCTTTTTTTGTAAAGGATGTTTGATGTTCTTTGCACGTTCCCTTTGTAAACACTTGGTCGGTACTTTTGCAGCGATGTAGGGTGATTTTTAAGTTGGAGGAGAAAATGAGATGGGAGTTTTTTGACATACCCTAACTGTCTTGAACCAGAATACACGGAGTACATGCAGAGCTAGACAAGACAAGCATTTGTGGTTAAAAAGAATATAAATTCTTTTTTTTTTTTTTTTTTTTAGAAAATAACTGATCATTTCATTAAATAAGACCCTTCTTCCTTGGCTGGGATCGTTTAGAGCCCTTTGAAGCCGCATTTAAACTGCATTTTGGAAGTTCAAACTCATGGCCACAATATGGAGAGAAACTCTGAAATGTTTTCCTCAATAAACAATTTCTTTACGACTGAAGAAAGAAAGACATGAACATGTTGGATGTCAAGGGGGTGAGTAAATTATCTGTACATTTTTGTTCTGGAAGTGAACTTCTCCTTTAAGTTAAAGCCATTTGCATTCTCATACCTTGTTTCAGGCCTAACAGGTGAGTTATTCAACACAAAGTATTTCCTCTTTCACATGTATCAGATTTTTTTGTTCAGTAACTCTACTCTTCAGTCTGGATTTAGTTCCTGTAACGAGAGCTTGATTTGGTTGATTTTTATCATGGAAGACGATGGATATTCTGTCAACTTTTACACAAAGACACTCTATTTCCCCCCCTAACATTCCCCTTCGCTCTCTATCCTCCTATTTCTTTCTCTTTTGTTGCTCTTGTCTCTTTTATTGGACGCTGAAAGGAAAGATAGGATGCAGAATGTGAAAGCAGGTATTTGTTTGGGGGTCAAGGGGATGGGTTGACCGGGTGGTGAGACAGGTGGGCTTGGTGAAGTGAATCAGTTGACCCATGGGAAAAAAGTCAACCCTTTGAGATTGTTAATTATTCCCTTATTTCATTGTATTAACTCCACAGACTCAGCTTGATAAGCTGTCTAAACTGAGCTGTTTTTTTTACTCCTTGTAAAACATTACTTAATAAAAAAATAAAGATAAAGATGAAATACTAACAAACTGATACACAAACAAACGCACCTCGCCAGAATTAAAAAAAGGGAGATAATGAAAAAGAAAAAACTGTACACAAAAATGAAGGGTGAGAGAGAGAAATGGTGACAAACAGTCCAGCTTCATTTCTCCTCTTCCCACAGGACACTAGTCACTCAGTCAAGCAGAAAACAAGCTCATCAACTGATGAAGACTGATAAAGAGATCATCACTCTGCCCACCTGCTCTCATCCCATAAAAAAGGTTCATCAATTTTGGTGCTATGTCTCAGTCCAGACATTTAAAGGAGAAGTTTACTTCCAGAATGAAAATTTCCTGATATTTACTCACCCACATCATCCAAGATGTTAATGTCTTTCTTTCTTTGCAAAGAAATTTAATTTTTTGAGGAAAACATGGATTCTCCAGGATTTTTCTCCATATAATGGACTTCAATGGGTTTCAACAGGTTGAAGGTCCAAATTGCAGTTTCAATGCAGCTTCAAAAGGCTCTACATGATCCTAGCCGAGGAATAAGGGTCTTACACAAATGCTCATCTTGCACTAGCTCCGAGATACGCATAAGTAATTTTGTTGGGAAAGTCATGCACGGTTAGTTCTTCGTCTGTGTACTTCGGTTCAAAAAGGTAGGGTGAGCGAAAAACTAAATTCTCCTCTAACTTCAATTTCATCTGACATTGCTGTTTTATCTCTTTTTGTAAAGGGCATTTGACTTAGTCTTTGGACATTTGTATGTATACACTGGGTATGTAGTTCCGCCTACATCACGCATACATGACACGTGAGGTTGAGCTAGTGCAAGATGAGCATTTGTGGTTAAAAGCATATAAATTTGTATTTTTCTTAGAAAATGACCAATCTGTTCACTAGATAAGACCCTTATTCCTTAGCTGGGATCGTTTAGAGCCCATTGAAGCTGCACTGAAACTGCAATTTCGACCTTAAACCTGTTGGCCACCATTAAAGTCCACTATTTGGAGAAAAATCCTGGAATGTTTTTTTTTTTCCAAAAATCTTTCTTTTCAACTGAAGCAAGCAAGACAAGAACATCTTGGATGACATCTTGGGGTAAATTATCAGTAAAAGTTCATTCTGAAAGTGAAAAATCTTTAGAATATCATCTTTAGAAACTTCAAGCACTGGAATCCTAATCTTAATATTTAGAACCTTTAGAATTAGAATCTTTCAAAACTTTTGCATTTATAATATACATAATTCATAATCTTTCAAATCTTTTGCAATTTTCAGAATTTTCAGCATTAGAATCTTTGAAATCTTTAGTATTTAGAATCAATCTTTTGAATCTTTAAAGGGTTAATTAGTCTGCTAAATGAATAAATGTAAATGTAAATGTAATGTAATTAGATATTTTAGATATAACAGAGATATTTTTCTTACACAAAAGCATCAATTCACTTCAGAAGGACTTTATATCCTCCTGGATCCATGTGGAGTACTTTTTATGATGGATGGATGCACTTTTGCTTAAAAATCACCATTCACTGCTATTATAAAGCTCAGAGAACCAGGACATTTTTAAATATAACTCAGATTGTATTCGTCTGAACGAAGAAAGTCATATACACCTATATAGGATGGCTTGAGGATGAGTAAATCATGGGGTAACTCATTTTTGGGTGAACTATCGCTTTAACATAATCTATAGCATTCATAATATTTTCTATATAATAATCTTTAGAATTTACATAGCAGTATACAGAAAGCATGCACCATATCTTTATTTAATTAGTCCTCACCACCTGCAGAAAACCTTCAGATGCTCATTTCATCCAAAGCCTTGACTCTACCTAGATCAGCTGTGTAGCGTCTACACCAACGGGCGCTTCGCTGCGAGAATCCCAAAGGCATCACAGTCTAGTCAGGCTTCCACTGCTTCCTCAGCCTCCAGCGGCCGAACCCTGAATCGAACTCCCAGCAAGACAGAAAACAACAACCTCTGCTTTCTTCACATGCATGACACATGCTTGCATGGGCCCACGATGAAAGGCTGTAACATCTATAGATCTCTCCCCTCTGTAGTTTGGCTGTGATTCTTCTTTATTTTTATTTCTCTTTTTGGTAGCAGGACAAAAAGAAAATCTGAAAAGGTGAGAATCTCTGAGGGCTGTGTAAAGAGATCAGAGGTGTGTTTTTAAGAGCCGAAAACCCTGAAGTGCAGTCATGCTGGAAGAGACATCCGACTCTTCAGAATGAGGGTCTTGGGTAATAAGATCAAAACATTTGGTCCAGTGTGATGTGGAGACTTCGAGAGGTTAGTTGTCTGGTTGCTCAAAATAAAGTGATTTCTCAAATTTGTAAGAAGCACTAAACCTTTTCCTTTTACTTTCTTTAAACCTACAATCAAATCAAAAATTATTTAGACACTAGATATAATTTTTGACATTTTTTTACTAGTGGGTGCAGGATACTATAGTTCATTTTAAGTGAGGATAGCAAAATAAAGTAAACTGTGACAAATTATACCCAAACATTCTTCATACAGTGGACTACCACTAAAATTGATACAAATTTGGCATGACCTGACAATGTTTTGTTACATACCTTTCTGTCAAAGTTATGTGACATTATCAAGATGAATTTGTTCTGACACAGTTTAACTCTTGAGTTCTTGAAATATTTTATTACCATTTTCTAAAGTATAGCGAATAAACTGTGATAATGAGAGAAATGTTGAAGGTGCCTGAATAAATTTTGGTGCAACCGTAACCAAAATTTTTGGAATACATAATTTTTAACATTCAAAATTCTAAAGATTCCAAATATTCTGAATGCTAAAGGTTCCATGTTAATGATTCCAAATGTGCATGATGGTATGTTAAAGATTCATATGAAACTTATGAATGCATTGATTCTGAATGTTAAATATTCTAAATGTGGAATGTCTTTAGAATTTTTAACATTAGAATCTTTGGAATCTTTAACACAGAATCTTAAGCATTCAAAATAATCTGAATCTTTAGCCTTAAGAAAATTCATAATCTTTAGAATCCTAACATTCAGAATCTTTAGAAATCTTGGCATTCCTACTTTATACTGATCATGCTGCAATGCATTATTGTACTGGCTTGTCCTTGAATGACACAGAATGCTGCTTTTGAGCAAAACATGGGTAATCCTATAAGGCAGGGGTTTTCAAACCTGTCCTGGAGCCTCCCCTGCCCTGCACATTTTGTATGTCTCCCTTATTAGGCACACCCAATTCAGGTCTTGCAGTCTCTACTAATGAGCTGATGATTTGAATCAGGTGTATTAGATGAGAGAGACAAGCAAAATGTGCAGGGCAGGGGAGGCTCCAGGACAGGTTTGAAAACCCCTGCTATAAGGAAAGGAAAGGAGGTGAATTGAGGCCAAGTATGGTGATACTAGGAATTTGTGCTCTGCATTTAACCCATCCAAGTGCACACACACAGTAGTGAACACACACCCGGAGCAGTGGGCAGCCATTGCTGCGGCGCCCGGGGAGCAGTTGGGGGTTCCGGTGCCTTGCTCAAGGGTCTCACCTCAGTCGTGGTATTGAGAGTGAAGAGAGTGCTGGTTATTCACTCCCCCCACCTACAATCCCTGCCGGACCTGAGACTCGAACCTGCAACCTTTGGGTTACAAGTCCTACTCTCTAACCATTAGGCCACGGCTGCCCCCGTATAAGATAACATAAGCTACGTAACCAGTGTTTGGGAATAGCATTCATTGAAATGTGACTATTGTTCAACAATGTTCTCTAGGTAGGCAACTCACTAGAGTTTAGAACAGAAGCTGTATATCTCCATCTCTGTTCCAGAGGCTGAAGTCAAACTGAAGGAACTGCCCCACAACTGCCCTTTAGAGGTACTTAAAACATGACCACAAGCACAACCACAGTCAGCCTGCTCGTACAAGGCACTACTAGAAACCAAGCAAGACAAGCGAACATGGAAAACAGTGACGTGAGCTATCTGGCGCCAACCACAAGCCTAAATTCAGAAGATGATGTTGCCTCATTTGGCAGAAGTAGAGAAGGAATGAGAGAAATTATTGCTTAAGATTAGTGGCAGATGAAGATTCTCAAATTCTTGGAAAGAAAGTGTCCTGCAATCTAAGTTTGTTCATCAAAAGCCCTGACTCCATCTGTTGACCTCAGTCAGCATGAAAGAACGCATTTAATACAAAGTATTTGCTGTTGAGGATCTTTTTTCAGCATTTTCCAGCTATACATGGAGAAAGAAGATGCACGAAAAGGTGTTTTGAGGCATCTACTCTTGAGGACACACACGAGCCGGGCCACACTAGCCTTGCAATGCTGCATCTGGAACCCACATGTGAAGTAGGGTGTGTCAGACATTACCACAGAAACCCTTTTCAGAGCACTCTGGGAAAGCTTAGGTTAAACACGTCTGTGGCGTTTGACACATAACACATGCCTTGTGGAGTTATGATTATCTGGGAGGAGTCAAAATTAGGATTTTATTATTTTAAAAATCACTTTTGAAAAGAATAAAATGACTTGCTCATAAAAACTAGTTCATCTGATATACAGTGGTGGCCAACATTATTAGAACACTAGTATTTTCACCAGCAACAAAATGGTTTTAAGTCAGCTATTTCTATCTTTTGTTGTAGTGTGTCAGTAGGAAATATCAGTTTACATTTCCAAACATTCATTTTGCCATTAATTGTAATCATCCAGTGAGATTTTTGTTTGCACAAGGAGTGTTCCACACAGAGATTTGATCTCATCATCATCCAGTTTGTCTGGAATGACATGAAGAAACAGAACAAACTGAGACAGACTTAATCCAAAAGAACTGTTGCAATGTCTCCAAGATGCTTCAAGAAACATAGCTGCAAAGCTACAGTACTGTTATAAGTTTTAGGCACTTGCTGTAAAAATGCTGTTAAATGAGAATGCTGTCAAAAATAATGTCATACATTGATTTTATCAACTAATTTCTATTAACTAAACTAAATCAACATTTTGTGTGACCATCCTTTGCGTTTAAAGCAGATCTTACCCTAGGTGTACTTGCAGGTAACTTTGCAGGTAGGTCTCTTGAGGTCTCTTGGAGACGTTGCCACAGATCTTCTGGATTCAGTCTCAGTTTGTTCTGTTTCTTCATGTCATTTCAGACAGACTGGATGATGATGAGATCAGATCTCTGTGTGGAGCACTGGCTGTTGTCAGACTCCTTGTGCAAACAAAAATCTCACTAGATAATTACAATTAATGGCAAAATGAATGTTTGGAAATGTAAACTGCCATTTCCTACTGACAAACTACAGCAAAAGATAGAAATAACTGACTTAAAACCATTTTTAGCTGGTGAAAATACTAGTGTTCTAATAATTTTGGTCATCACTGTAATCTCTAAAAGAACTTCTTTTAATTTAGTACTTCCAATATGTTATAAGATTCAGAGTGAAAAAAAGTATATTCAACAGGAAAAGGCTAGAAAGCTTCAGTCCAGCTTTTGGTAAACAACAATATGCAAAGGCAGCAACACAACACATTACACAGATGTCTGATGATCTCTTTGCGACCTCCTAAAACCATTTCATGAGTGGTCCACACACCAAACATCTTTCATACATGCCTGGTTCAACTCATGACCCCTGAGAGGAAGCCCACAGTGATGGATGACCTCTGTGAATTGTGTGTGGCGACACCACCCAAAAAACTGATAATGGCCTTACCTCTCCAACAAGCTGCAAAGACTTTAACGCCTCGCTACAGTATTTTACTATGACATAAGTCCCTTTGTGCGCGAGCCACGGTGAGGTAACCAGATCATTTCACGGCACCTTCGGGACGCAGCTGCTCCTGCCAACCCTGGAATTACAATTCTCTCTTTTTCTCTCCTCTTTGTCTAAGGATGTCCCACGGCGACAGACGCTTCTGACATGTTCTTGGAACATTTGGGCTTTTCAAATCAGCCATGAACATGTCAATGCACCACCTTGGCTGACAGTTGAGTGGAGAGAATTAAATATATACTGTACAGTTGAGGTTAAAAGTTTACATACACCTTGCAGAATCTGCTAAATGTTACTATGCAACTATTACAGAAGGTTCAAACGCTCACTGATGCTCTAGAACAGGGTTCCCCAAATCTTACCCTGGAGGTCCAATGCGCTGCAGAGTTTAGCTCCAACCCTGATCACACTCACCTACCTGTTATTCTCTAATGATCCTGAAGACCTTGATTAGCATGCTCAGGTGTGTTTGATTAGGGTAAGAGCTAAACTCTGCAGGAAAATGGATCTCAGGGTCCAGATTTGATGATCCCTGCTGTAGAAGGAAACACAATGCATTAAGAGCCAGGGGTGTAAACTTTTGAACAGAATGAAGATGTGTACATTTTTCTTATTTTGCCTAAATATCATATGTTTTTCACTTAGTACTGCCCTTCAAAAACTACAGGAGATACTTGTTTCCCAGAAGACAAAATAAGTTCAATTTAGTCTGATCTTCAAATTCCAAAAGTTTTCAGCCCCCAGCTCTTAATGCATCGTGTTTCCTTCTGGAGCATCAGTGAGTGTTTGAACTTTCTGTAATAGTTGCATGTGAGTGCCTCAGTTGTCCTCAGTGTGAAAAGATGGATCTCAAAATCATACAGTCATTGTTGGAAAGGGTTTAAATACACAAAAATGCTGAAAACAATGGGCAATTTAACTGTTCTGGACAAACCATTTTGTATTAACCCCTTTTATTTTGGTAAAATAATTACCTTTTTGCAGATTCTGGAAGGTGTATGTAAACTTTTGACCTCAACTGTATTTTTAAAACTAATTTACAAGAAAAATGATTAAAAATCCATTTGGTATATAGGGCTGGGTTTTGACACAAATCTCACCATTTGATTCGATTCTGATTCACAAGCTTGCGATTCGATTTCCAATATGATTCGATATTGATTATTCTGGATATCAGGTACAGTACATGCCAAATTTTCAAGGAAAAAAAAATCTCTTAACTTATGCTGTAAAATATACACGAGAGTCAGTTGGTACTACATTACTGTAATATTGAAAGTTAAAATGAACTGATTTCTATACAAATGCAGACAAAGTTTTTATAATAATAAAGAATTATTTTTCTACTCAAATTCATTTTTTGAAATATAAACATTTAATGGGTGGCTGTCATATAGACAGACTTAAATTAAATATTAAATGACAATAAATATGTGACCCTGGACCACAAAACCAGTCTTAAGTAGCACGGGTATATTTGTAGCATTGTATGGGTCAAAATTATAGATTTTTCTTTTATGCCAAAAATCATTAGCATATTAAGTAAAGATCATGTTCCGTGAAGATATTTTGTACATCTTCTACCAAAAATATATAAAAACTTGATTTTTGATTAGTAATATGCATTGCTAAGAACTTCATTTGGACAACTTTTAAGGCGATTTTCTCAATATTCTGATTTTTTTTGCACCCTCAGATTCAAGGTTTTCAAATAGTTGTATCTCAGACAAACATTGTCCTATTTTAACAAACAATATATCAATGGAAAGCTTATTTACTCAGCTTTCAGATGACGTAAGAATCTCAATTTCGACAAATTTACACTTATGACTGGTTTTGTGGTCCAGGGTCACATATATTATGCATATATTTAGCAAAATGCTTCTCTCTAGAGTTCATTTCTCTAGTTGACTAATGAGTTTCTGATCACCAAATAGATTTTTTCTGAGGTAAATGTGATGTTACATGACATTGTGCATTATTTTGAATTTTGCTAATATTTTTCCTTAAGAAATATAGACATGTATAGTGATGAAAGCCAAAAATGAAATGGAACTCATTCTTAACCCCCTATAATTTGGCAGTTTTGACCCTCTTGTATAAAATAATTTGAGCTGAGGACCTCTTGAAGTTGTACAGAGTGACAGTATAGTATTTTGGCAATTCTAAGAACAGTTTAAGTCCACATTGAGAACTCTTCTGAAATTCTGGACTAGATACACATGAGACACTAATAGTAATTATATTTCACAATATTATTGTTATTAATGTATTTGTGATTAAAGACTACAAAACATTAAAAAACTGAGCAAACTTTTGTATGGTAGTGTATTGCACATTGTCCGAGAACAATGAGTACTTTAAACAAAAGAAAGGACCTCTAAATAGGCGAAGACAAATGCAACAAAATCTGGAGAATTTTGCAGGAGGTCTGTAGTATGACAGAAGACTTTTAGATTACTGTCAGAGGGACACATGGAACAACTTACCACTAACCTTAGCGGCCAAAACCTGTGAGCACTCGTGCCGTAAACTCTGGAAGCTAACTGACACATTTGGAGATAAAATCTATAACAAATCTACAAAATACTGAGCATTTTGTTTATGTGACACTTCCAGATTTCTCCGATATTATATGTGAGCCATACTGTCACCAAAGACAGTATATTTACAGTAGCGCTCAAATTTACCGCCTCTCTCACATTTTTCTGTGTATGTGTCAGCACAACCACGGGATCTCTTTACAAGCTAAATTGACTCATGCCTGGCACAAATTGTTCAGAAAAGAAGATATCTGATACTTTTGTTTTTCCCAAGTCTTAATAAAGGAAAATTGCAGCACTTTTGAAGGAAAAGGTCCTTTAAAGTCTTTACTTTAACAACACCAATTTAAAGATTGTCAGGTCATATCAAATATTACACAGATAGGATTGTGGTCTTAGAGTAAGAGGGGAAGTGGAATCCTTGTAAAAAAGCGAGGCCAGTTGTACACAAGTCATGAAACTTAACTCTTGAGGAGGGTCACGACTGGCCAAAGTTCTACTGCACTTGACCCTGCAGAGACTGTAAGATACACTGAACAAACAGCGGGAAGACACAGAGGTGTATTATTTACACTCTCATATATATACACACACACACATAGGCCTATGCACAGTCTAATGAAACAAACTTAAAAGCACTACACAATATGCAATACTGATTAACAGCCAAAAACGAATCAGTATTGGTTATTCTATTAAAAAAATCTTGCCTAATTTGAATTTTTCTGTTTCTCAAACAAAATGAAGACGCAGTAACTGCACAGTGCAGATCCTCATTTATCTCAGGTCTGTGGCAACAGCAACACGGACAATTGGCTTGCTCACATGATGTAACAATATATAAGGTCTTCTATAATGCGAAAAGCACATTGTTTTAATGATATAAAAAAGATTTTTAAAAAGAAAAAGACTTAAAAAAATTTAATGAGGAAAAATATTGTTTTTTTAATGATATCTCGTTATTATGAGAAAATATAGTTTTGACGATATATCTTATTACGAGAAAATGTCATTTTAAAAAGAATTGTTGTTTTAACAACATAACATCTCATAACTACGAGATGTTGTTTTAACAAGAAAAATTTTATTTTAAAGAGATAATTGTCATTTTCAAGACATCTCATAATTACGAGAAAAGATGTTGTTTTAATGAGAAAAAGATTATGTTTTAATGATATATCTCGTTATTACAAAAAAACATCAATTTTAACAAGACAATTGTCATCTTATCATAACATCTCGTAGTTACAAGAAAAGAATTCACTCTAATGATTTAACATCTCATTACAAGAAAATATGTTGTTTTAATGAGATAATTATGTTGTTGTAATGACAACTTTCGGAATTACGAAAAAAGATTATGTTTTAATGAGAAAAAGATGTTTTTAAATGGGAAAAGATTAAAAAGATAAAACAATTTTTATTGTCATGACATCTCGTGATTACGAGAAAAGATGTCGTTTTAATGTGAAAAAGATGTCGTCTTAATTATATATCTTGTTATTACGAGAAAAGATGTCAATTTAACAAGATAATTATGTAGTTTTAACGACAACGTCTAATTATTATGAGAAAATGCCATTTTAACAAGATAATTATGTTGTTTTAATGGCAACATCTCGTAATTACAAGAAAATATGTCTTTTTTACAAAATATTTTGTTATTACGAGAAAAGATGTCATTTTAACAAGATAAAGATGTTTTAATGAGAAAAAGATGTCGTTTTAATGATATATCTCGTTATTTCAAGAAAATATGTAAATTTAACAAGACGACTGTCATATTAACAACATAACATCTACTACTTTTTTACGAGAAAAGTTCATTTTAATGATATCTTGTTATTACAAGAAAATGTTGTTTTAACTAGATAATTATAATAATATATATATTATAATAGATAATTATAATTATTATAATTATTTCGAAATTATGAAAAAAGAATGTTTTAATGAGAAAGAGATATATCTTGTTATTATGAGAAAATATGTCATTTCAACGAGATAATTATGTTGTCTGAACGGCGACATCTCGTAATTAGGAGAAAATATGTTGTTTTGACGATATATCTTGTTATTACGAGAAAAGATGTAATTTTAACAGCATAACATCTCATAATTGCGAGAAAAGATGCTGTTTTAATGGCAACATCTTGACTTACGAGAAAATTTGTCGTTTTACATGAGAAAGATGTCGTTTTAACAAGATAACTGTCGCTTTAACGACATAACGTCTTGTAATTACAAGAAAAGATGTCATTTTAAGGAGAAAAAGATGTTTTAATGAAAAAACTATATATTATTACAAGAAAAGATGTCAATTTAACAATTGTCATTTTAAAGACATAACATTTCGTAATTACGAAAAAAGCAGATGTTTTATTGAGATGTATATATATGTCGTATATCTTATTACGAAAAAAGATATTTTAACGAGACAATTATTTTGTTTTAATGACATTATCTTATAGTTATGAGAAAAGCTGTCTTTTAATAAGAAAAATATGTCGTTTTATTGATATATCTCATTATTAAGAGAAAACATTTTAAAGAGAATTGTAATTATGAGAAAAGATGACTTTTAACAACATAACGCCATTTTTACGAGAAATTACATCTTATGAGAAAAGATGTTTTAACAAGAAATTTCAATAATTAAAAGTGTTCAATTATTTTAAATAAATAATATCAAATTGCATAAATTACTCTTGAACTGACTAAAGCATTTAAAATGAGATGGTTACATACAAAAAACATACATTTTAACATTAGATGTCATTTTTTGATGTTAAATCCGCTATTCTATTTAAATAGAACTGTTCTATAGTATATACAGTAATGCCATTACATCAGAACTATCTCTAATTGAATTACAGAAAAATTAAGAGTAATCCCTTACTATACTTTTTCAAAGGGAAACGTAATTAAATTATAGTCATTAATTGCCTTAATGCATTACACCCAAAACTGGTTTCTATTATATTATATTTTGGCTCTCTTTGATATTCTTCAATGTAAGTTTACAGGTCTTAGTTAGCTGAATATTACAACTCGAATCACTTTAAAATATCACATATAAGCACATCTCTCTTTTACAAGCGAGACAATTTGATGTATCATCCATGTAAATAGTACAAAGTGGGATGAGTTGCATGACAAGTTTAATTACGTAGGGTTAGGGGTTTGTTCAAATCACCAATACTATGTATGAGCAATAGTGACAATTCTCTATAGAATGCTTCCATATGGTGCTTGTATATTTAGTATATCATGTGGGTGGGCTCTCAAAACCCCTGGAGATTTTTGGGTGTGTGAACGTGAATATGACGTGGTGAGAACATGAAATTGTGCCCAAGACAGAAAGAGCCGGTCACTGACCCGGTCAGGACATGAACATCAATGAGTAAAACCTGATCACGTTACGGAGTCTGATTTATGAACAGACAGCTGCAGTAAAGTATGAGACCACAAACAAAGAGTTACTCACACGCGGAGGCTAAACTGTAACACTACTCACTGCAAACTAATTACCTGATATGTTATCTGTATCTTTACACTGTAAATCAATGGAGGCCAGTATGTGACTCAAAACACAGGGATGTCTGAGGTTGGAAATAGACTCGTCTTTGGTTTTAAAGGGATCTGATCTGTCTCATACACATGTATAGACTGCAATGAATACAGTGTGTTCTGTGTCTGGAGTTCAAAGAACATCATTATTTATCTTGACTCTTTTCTTGCATCCCTACTTCATTACATCATCTTATCTTTACATGATGAGACATTTACTAAATCATCTTACATTCTCCCACCACATCACTTCCTGTTGACAAAATTCTGTAGGTGGAAGGAAACCTTACAGGTGATGGGTGTATGTGTTTCCAGGGAAAAATTATATCAAAATAAATAAATAATAAACAAACAAACAACAGATAAATTATTGAAAAAGCAAATAAAACAAATATTGCATGTGCATAATACGCAATTATGGACATGGACATGTATTAAATAAATAAATACACATTAAAAAGGTACACATTTGGCAGACATCTTTTTTGGGAAAAACTAAAAAAAAAAAAAAAAAAAAAAAAAAAAAATATATATATATATATATATATATATAAATAAACAATAAATAAAGCTTTTTTTAATTAAAAATCAGTTATGAAGAACAAATAATGTCATATGGGTTTATGAGTAAATGACTTATAATGACTTTCAATGAAATAAAATAAAATAAAAAACGAGTAAAAAATAAACTAAAATTAAATTAAATATAAAATATATATATTATAACAATTAAAAATAAAAATACAATAAAATAAAAAAAACGTAATAAAAGAATAAATTACATATTTCATTAAACAAAACAAAACAAAATAAAACAAAACAAAACAAAATAAAATAAAATAAACAAATTATACATGTTATTTAGTAATGAAGAACAAATAATGTCATATAGGTTTGGGGGATTAAATGTCTTATAATGACTTTCACATTAAAAAAAATAAACTAAAAAGAAATAAAATAGTATAAAATAATGAAAAACAAATACAATAAAATAAAACCACAAAATTAAATTAAATAAAATACACAAATTATGTAGAGTATTTAGTTATGAAGAACTAATAATGTCATATGGGTTTTGGGGAATAAATGACAGACTTTCAATTAAAAATATATAAAATAAAAATAATATTAAATAATACACAAATTATGCAAATTATTTAGTTATTAAAAAACAAATGTCATATGGATTTTGGGGAGTAAATTACTTATAATGACTTTCAATAAAAAATAAACTATAATAAAATAAAATAAAAAATAAAATAATTTCCTAAAAAATAATATTAAATAAAAGACAAATTATGAACATTATTTAGTTATGAAGAACAAACAATGTCATACGGATTTTGGGGAGTAAATGACTTACAATGACTTTCAATTAAAAAAATTATTAAAAACTAAAATAAAATAAAATGAAATATAAATATTTTATTAAACATAAAATAACAAAATAAAATAAAAACAAATTATACACGTAATTTAGTTATGAAGAACAAATAATGTCATATGGGTTCTGGGGATTAAATGACTTATAATGACTTTCAATAAAATAAAATAAATACACATATTATGCACATTATTTCATTATAAAGAACAATTAATGTCATATGGGTGACATTAAAACTTTAAATAAAAAAAAAATAAAAAAGTTAAATAAAATGAAATAAAATAAAATTATTAAAAATAAAAAATTTTATTAAGAACAAATAATGTAATATGGGTTTTGGGAAATACATGACTTAAATAAAAAAAAAAATATATATATATATATATATATATATATATATATATATATATAAGATAAAATGCACTGCATTCAAGATATACATTAAGCTTAAGCTACAGGCAAGCATATTTATGCACATTTACTTTTGAACAAATAATGTCATATGGGTTTTGATGAGTAAATGACTTATAATGACTTTCAATAAACTAAACAAAAAACTAAAATAAAATAATGTATATACATATATACACACACACTTAAAAACACATAAATGCATACAAGCTACATACGGCAAGTCAGCCCACTACATAAGCTTATGTTTCAAAGGGAATAAACTCAACAAGTGGTTTTCACTGTAACACTCTTTCTTGTTATCATCATTCTCTGCATTTCATGTGTACATGCAGGCCACAGTATCTGAAAGCTTTTACTGTGAGAGGCACAGAGGCACGTAAATCTTTCCATCATGTGTGTCTGTATCAGTCCTCTGGCTTCTTTCCAGCGAGCTCGAACAGTCCTGGCAAAATCTCTTTTGTCTGAAACTACTTTACTAGATTTACTAAGCTGCTCATTGCGAGCTGTTTTACAAGAGCTAAATCAAGTCAAAGAAGCATGCCAAGAGATATGTAATGTGTTACAGCGACCGATCATGTCGCTATAAAGGCCTGTGCAAAAAATTGTGCTAAAGACTTTGATTAATCTTCACATTAACTCCAGTCTCATGTTCATGAGATCCTTCTAATGACACACATCACACATTCCACATTCCACACAAACGGCAAAGGGTGAGCAACTGCACTACTTAACATTATAAATACCCCCCTCGGCCCCCAGGGGGGCACTTACTCTCACTTCTGCCTGGCTCTGGTTTCACCCACCCCGCTGAGAGCTCCACAGCTCTGGGTCTATTGTTGCCTGAGCTTCCCCAAAGCCTGCGTCTCAAACAGGCCTCAATGGACTTCCTCATCCATCCGTAACGGCCTTAACTGAAAGCCAGGCTGGCGTTGTGTGTGTAGGCAGCGCTGGGAGCCTGGTGTTGACCCCTGGGTAATTTACTGCTAGGACTGATGGGAGAGCGTGTGGCTGTTTGCTGCTAACCGCAGACAAGGCCAGAAGGGTTTAGTGGGAATATAAAGCATGCTGGACACCATAGTGTTAAAACCATTCATAAAATATTACTCTCTGTAACTGATACAAAAAAAGTCAACGGGTGATGACGCATATTGTTAGCATTGCTAATAAAATGTATTTTGCAGAAGTACTTGTAGGCCTCAGTGGCCATTTTTAATTTAAACCACAAAATTTCAAAATGCACTTACTTGAGAGTGCAAAAGATATCAAGACAAAATATTTCAGACAAAAACGCATTTTTTTTTGTCATTGTAAGTGTACTTTGTCTTATTAAACTGGCAAATTCCGGCCACTGAATAAAAAAAATCCCTTTTGCTCAGAATTGCGTGATACAAACCTGAAATTCTAACTTTTTTTTGCTCTGACTCTTTTCTCAGAATTGCAAGGGTATATCTCGAAATTGTGATTTTTTTCCCTCAGATCGAGAGTTCATATTTCAAAAATTCTGACAAACATGCAATTGCGAGTTAAGTCAAAATTGAGAGATATGAACTCACAATTCTGAGAACATATCAGTCTATTTATCTCTCAAAATCAGACTTTATAACTCGGAACTGGGAGTTTATATCTGAAAATGGTCAGAATGGCGAGATATAAACTCACAATTCTGACTGTTTCCTCGTAAATGCGAGTTTGTTTCTCAGAATTCAGACAAGTTTATATCTCGTAATTCTGATTTTATTTCTCGCAATTGTGAGTTTATATTAAGTCCAAATTGCGAGATACTTATATCTTGAAATTGTAATTTTTTTTTCTCAGAATGGCTAGTTCATATCTCGCGATTCTGACAGACCTGCAATTGCGAAAACATATCAGTCTTTTTATCTCTCAAAATCAGACTTTATAACTCAGAATTGGGAGTTTATATCTCACAATTCCGAGAAAAAAATTAGGATTGCATGAAAATAGTCAGAATTGCGAGAAAAAAGCCTGAATTGCAAGATACAAACTCGCATTTACGAGAAAAAAAGTCTGATTTGCAAGTTTATATCTCGCAATTCTAATTTTATTTCTCGCAATTGTGAGTTTATATCTCACAATTCTGAGAAAAAAAATTAAATCGCAAGATATAAACTTACAATTGCGAGAAAAGTCAAAATTGTGAGATACAAACTCACATTTAATCAATATAAACTCGCAATTCTGAGAACATAGTCTCATAACTCGCAATTGCGAGTTTACAGTATATATAAAGAAAGTCAGAATTGTAAGATATAATCTTGCAATAAATGTGAGAAATGTCTGAATTGTGAGTTTATAACTACATATCAGTCTTTTTTCCCCATCAAAAAAAGACTTTACAACTCGCAATAACACGCCATTTCTTTTTTTTTTCTCATAAATGCGAGTTTGTATCTCACAATTCTAACTTTATTTCTTGCAACTGTAAGTTTATATCTCACAATTCTGAGAAAAAAAGTCAGAACTGCGTAAAAACAAGTCTGAATTGTGAGTTTATAACTACAAATCAGTCTTTTCCCCCTCAAAATAAGACTTTATAACTCGCAATAACTCGCAGCTTCTTTTTTCTCGCAAATGTGAGTTGGTATCTTGCAATTCTGACTTTATTTCTCGCAACTGTAAGTTTATATCTCACAATTCTGAGAAAAAAGTCAGAATCACAAGATATAACTCGCAATTGCGAGAAAAGTCTAAATTGCGAGATACAACTCGCATTTACAAGACAAAAAAGTCAGAAATGCGAGATTATATCTTGCAATTCTGACTTTATTTCTCACAATTGTAAGTTTAATTGCAATTGAAAGAGAAAGAATTTGTGAGTTTATGTCTCAAAATTGTGATTTTTTTTCTCAGAATTGCGAGTTTATATCTCACAATTCTGAGAAACGTCAGTATTGTGTGAAAAAAGTCAGAATTGTGAGATAAACTCACAATTGCGAGAAAAGTGAGTTGTGAGATACAAACTTGCATTTACAAGAAAGAAAGTCAGAATTAAAGGTTTATATGTATTATTCAGTGGCAGAAACGAGCTTCCATAGTTTTAGGTATAAACAAGTTAAAACATCCCAGACCAAATTGATGCTTTATTGAGTCTTCTTAGCTATTAAAGGGATAGTTCACCCAAAAATAAAAATTCTCTTGTTAATTACTCACTCTCAAGTTGTTCTTGATATCTTAATTTGTGTTTCGAAGATGAACAAAGGTCTTACGGGTTTGGAACAACATGAGGATTAGTAATTAATGACAGAATTTACATTTTTGGGTGAACTAGCCCTTTAAGGAGCAACTTCTGAATGCTGAAGTTTTTTTTTTTTTATCTGCCATGTATTTCTAAGCTATTAAAACCGCTCACCACAACATGCTCATGTCAAACGCAATGAAGATCAATTGCGAGTTGCTGACCAAAGAGAGCTCCAAAATGGTCACTTCTGAGGTTCCACATTGTCCTTTTACCTTTTGTCTTCATGAGACCCTATAGAGCTGATTTTGGAGAAGCGCTAATTCACGTCTCTTCAAAGGGACTGTGGGACAGCTGAGAATAACTGCTGTTCTAACACCATTATCACAGTGCAGACAGAAAGCTGCTCCACCGCACAAACACCTCCCCTCTCTCCTCATTGTGCTTTAAGTGCTGGGGAGTCTTGGCATCTGCCTGATAGCGATGAAAGACAAATGAGAGAGAGAAACTACAGATGAAGGACAGAGAGGTCAAAGCTGGATAGAGGACTTGAGCAGCACTGCGCTTGGTAAAGATGCTTTAATTAACTATTTCTATCATGACAACTCTCAGAAGCAATGTAATGGACATGACATTGTTAATGTATTTGGTCACACTGCTGAATTGCTGTTGGTTATTGCTGCTGTTGTTTATTATTGCTGCTGCTGCTGCTGCAAAGCAAGTACAGGAACTACTTAATATATTAATTATATAATTAATTATTTTATATTATTAATTCATATTAAAATAATAAAGTAAATTTCAAATAATATAATAATAAATTGTCTCATTAATTATGGCAAAATAATTGTTTATTATTATTATTATTATTATTATTATTATTATTATTATTAAATATCATATTAAATGTAATTATTTTTATTCATATGTACTTAGAAAGCATAGTTGCACCGGCCTGTAAAAAAATACTGTATACACACAGACCTATGATAAATTATATAATATTCATAATAATGACATTTTCATAATAAATTATATTTAATACATTTAATATATAATTATTTTAATATTATAATAATAAGACATAATTCAATATTTAATGTTTATTCGTATAATAATAATAATAAATTAAGTTAAATAAATTATATAATAATAAATTATCAAATTAATTATGGAAAAATAATTGTTCATGATTTTGATTATTATTATTAGTAGTAGTAGTAGTAGTAGTAGTAGTAGTAGTAGTAGTAGTAGTAGTAGTACACACACAGATCTGTGAATAATTATATAAAATTAATAATAATAATTAAATTTTCAAATTATAAATATTTAACACATTTAATATATAATAATTTTTATAAGACATAATTCAACATTTATAATATTCATTAATATTACAATAATAAATTAAATTACAAATATGTATATTATTACAATATTTATATTATAATATTACAATATTTATATTATTTATTAATATAATAGTAATAATAATAATAATAATAATAAATTAAATTACAAATTATATGATAATAAAGTCTAATTAATTATGACAAAATTAAATTGAAATTAAAATTGTTTATTATGATTATTATAAGTAGTTGTAGTAGTAGTAGTAGTAGTAGTAGTAGTAGTAGTAGTAATAATAATAATAGTAGTAGCATACACAGACCTGTGACTAATTATATAATATGAATAATAATTATTTATATAATATTATAAAAATAAGACATAATTCAATATTTATATTATTAATTAATATTATAATAAAAAAACTATATAATATAATAACATATAATAAATTGTATAATTAATTATGGCAAAATAAGTTTATTATGATTTTGATTATTATGAATATCATGATTATTATTATCATCATCATCATCATCATCATAATAAATGTAATTATTTATTGATTATTTGTGTTTTTTATTGTATTATTGTACTTTCAGTTAAATGATTGTAAATCAAATCTAACGTGTTGAAAGGGTCCATTTAAATAGTGAGAGTGTACACTTTCCAAATGTTATAAAATTTTTCAAAAAACAAACTATAATATAATTTATATGAAAAACTAGGTTTACAACGAGCTCAAAAAGGCAACTTCTACACGAATGCTTGATTTAGCCCCTCCGTCCAGCCATATGGGCAGGCATAAACAGACCTGATATTTTCATAACCCGGTGTCTGTGAGGTAAGGAGCTATAAGCGACAGACACTAACATAGAGATACAAGTTCTCGACAGCTGCCTCCGATATGACATCTTTCCTGGACCTTGATCTTGTAACAGCAGGACGGTTCCCAAAATAGAGCCAGCAGCCTTCCAACACCAGCGTTCAAAAAGATGAAGAGCGCCAACTCGCGAATGCTTAAGGCTTTCTGTTTATATTGCGCAAATCCTGAGCTGGGACTCCAGTGTTGCAATTGTAGTTCTACATCATTTGGTTTTAGCGCCAGACGGTCAGTCAAGCTATTAGACTGTCCACACCATCGATCAGACATCTGACCAGCGCAGTGGTCAGCATACAAATGGTGTGTGTAATAGCCAGACTTTCCTTAAAAAAAGAAACTAATTCTTTGCTGATTAAATATCAACCTTTGCCATCACATCAATTACAGTCAAGCCCAAAATTATTCATACCCCTGGCAAATTGTGACTTAAAGTTACTTTTATTCAACCAACAAGTTTTTTTTGACCGGAAATGACACAGGCTTCTCACAAAAAATAATAAGACGATGTACAAAAGGCATCATTGTGGAAAAAAAAAATATTACTCATCTTTTATTTACATTTGAACGAAAAGTGGCATGTCCAAAATTATTCATACCCTTCTCAATAATCAATAGAAAAGCCTTTATTGGCTATTACAGCAATCAAACGCTTCCTATAATTGCTGACCAGCTTTTTGCATGTCTCCACTGGTAATTTTGCCCATTCATCTTTAACGATGAGCTCCAACTCTTTCAGGTTAGAGAGTCTTCTTGCCATCACCCTGATCTTTAGCTCCCTCCACAGATTCTCAATTGGATTTAAGTCAGGATTCTGCCTGGGCCACTGCAAAACATTTATGTTTTTGTCTGCTAACCATTTCTTCACCACTTTTTTTGGGGTCGTGCTGAATTGTCCACAGGTGCCCAAGGCCAAGTTTCTCTGCAGACTGCCTGATGTTGTTGTTGAGAATTTTGATGTATTGCTCCTTTTTACTGTGATTAGGTTCCCTGGTCCACCGGCTGAAAAACACCCCCAAAACATTAGGTTCCCACCACCATGTTTGACAGTGGGGATGGTGTTCTTAGGGTTGAAGGCTTCTCCTTTTTTACGCCAAATGAAGGCTACATCATTGTGGCCAAACAATTCAATTTTTGTTTCATCTGTAAAAGTGAAAGTGTCCGTTGGACTGTCTGCCTTGAAATGTTGCCACCAGCAAAGCCCAGATTCATCAGGATGGCCTTGATGTTGATCCTTGGATTCTTTTTTACTTCTCTCACTATCTTCCTGGATAGCACAGGTGTCACTTTTGGCTTCCAACCACATCCTTTGAGATTTTTCGCAGTGCGGAACGTCTTGTATTTTTTAATAATACTTTGCACTGTAGCCACTGGAACTTCAAAACATTTAGATATGGTCTTATAGCCCTTTCCTGACTCCTCAGTGAGCTCCTTTGTCTTAGCCAACAGCAAAGAGCTTCTGTTTTTCACCTGTTGAGTTGATTAAAACAGCTGTTCCCAATGAATCAGGGTAATTAGTATGCTTTAGAACAGCTTGGACTATTTGGAATGGTATAGAACTTTGGATTTTCCTATAGACTGTGACAGTTTGCAAAGGGTATGAATAATTTTGGACATGACACTTTTTGTTCAAATTTAAATAAAAGTTGAGAAAAAAATTTTTCCACAATGATGCCTCTTGTACATCGTCGTATTATCTTTTAGGAGAAGCTTGTGTCATTTCCTGTCAAAAAAAACTTGCTGGTTGAATAAAAGTAACTTAAAAGACAGAATTTGCCAGGGGTATGAATAATTTTGGGTTTGACTGTAGTCATCAAGACAGCAAATTACTATAAACGGCTCTTGTACAAAAGTCACAAGTAAAGTAATGAAAGTATTACACTTAGGCGACTTTAATGATGCCTTAAATTATGCCGCAAATGTACCTTTACCTTTTTTTTGGCAATCACACTTAGTCACAGACAATAAAATCCCACAGAAGAAGGGACTTGAGCCAAATTTGTGCAGAAAGTTTAAAAATGGACTCCTTTTGACTTGAGCCAGCGAGTGCTATTGAAAAAAAGTGCTCATTTGCTAAAGGAGGTGTGTCCATAGTTGTAAGACTCAAATGAAGGGATAATGCCTATCCACAGCAGAGACAGGTGCTCATGCCAGTATTCTGCTGGGGCATCGCGGCTCTGCCAGTCTGCCCAGCGGGCAAGGTGCAAACACATTTACCACTCCCCTGGGCAACATTAGTCCTGCTAGAGGGAGACATGTCAAAGCCTGTGGTGACAGTTAACCTTGGCAGAGACAGGGCATTCTGCCAGCCGGCACAGAGCAGAGCCGCAGACAGACACAAGAGGACTTAATGAGGTCTGTCTCAAAGCCAGCAGGGGAACAGAGTCAGGTGTCTGCCGTTCTGGAAACACTCTGCATTTACTGGACACACAGCTCCCAAATGCAAAATAATACATCTATGGCATCCAGAATGTCACCCAGATAGGTCAGAATCATAACAATAGGGAAAATGTTATGTATTGTATTTATTCAAAGTTGTACTGTAAATACTAAGTTTCTACAAATTACTCAATGATACACAAATACCACAGCATAACTGCCAGACAAAATGAAAAATGAACAGTTACTGCCAAATAATCAGCTTTGGTTGCCAAAATATTTTTCAATGTTATTTTAGTATTATTTATATTAGTGGTGGGCCGTTATCGGCGTTAACGTGCTGCGTTAACGTGAGACTCATATCGCGCGATAAAAAAAATATCGCCGTTAATCTATTCTCAAAGTTCGGTTGGGAGCTGCCAAGATATGATGACTTTCACTTTGATATTTTAGCGCGGATGACGTTTACCTAGTAGAATTGCACTGTAGGGGGCGAGAACGAGTCTTCAACTATTGTGAAATTACCACATCAAATGAGACGCGCAGACATGAGGTGCGTTCCGATCGACAGGGTCCCTACGCAGTGTTCACTGCTCCCTACTCCCTTAGCACGGTATATCCGTTGAAGTGGACTTCGCTGACAATAATCGCTCATTTGGAATGCCCTGGAACGTCATCAAAGCAAATCAACGGCAGGGTCACGCAGATTATGATTTAACATAAATAAATATTGTAATTTATTTTACTTTCAAATTTAAATACATATAAAATACATATAAACGTATGTATCTAAAAAAATATAGTCCAAATGTATATGTTTAGACCGTTAACAGATTAACAGCTTTTTGTTGTCTTATCTCACGCACTTTTTTTCCCCACACACAGCCTATATTTAACTATCCTGTGATAACATTAAATAAAACAAGACAGAGCTTCACCTTCACCTTTACTTTCATTCATAAAATACAATATGCAAATGGAACATGAATCGCCATAACCATTCATAAACACTCTAATTTGTATATTAATAACAACATTTATTGCAACCGCTTCATTTCAGAGCCTTAAAAAAACTTAAACGGCTCTTCTCCATCATTACTTCGAACTGGTGACGCGGTGCGCAATGACAGTTGGGTAGTTTTCCCCGTCCACTTCCTGTGAAGTGAAGTACTGATGTTCCCTTATTCCCTATGCCGTTCGCAGTGCCCTTCGAACTGAACATGTTCGCTCCCTTCGGTTTGGAATCTCACTTAAGATGGCGGAATACCCTGTGAAGTCCACTTCGCAGTCCACTTACGGTCGAATGGAACGCACCTATGGAGAGGAGCGTCTCGCTCCTACTTGGAGGAGGATGCAGTTATGAAGCCGCTTCAGGGCAGGTGCGTGCGTTGCTAGACGGTTTTTACTGGGGCACGTGCCCCAGTGAAAATCTGCTGTGCCTCTGTAAAATCTCAAGTTTGAGTTATAATTTGATAATCCCGAAATAAAGACATTAAACTATATGCAACAACTGAATTGACGCTTCTAAAAGCAACGCAGTTTATTGGAAGACTATGCACGCAGAAAGGCTATCCACACCCGCGCGCCTGTGTATTTTACGGGAACGCGCACGTCGTACAGCATTTTGCGCAGAAGTACTTGGTTACACAAGTTTGTATAGTTAATTGTGTTGTAAATGCAATTGTCAAGCAGTTTGTAATGCATTTTGGAAACAGGAGATGAGCGCCTGGTCTAATGCGCCACCTGGCTTGAGAAACCCGTTCTCAAAGACTTACTTTTGTCATTATTTGGGTAGCACACATATTCTGAATGCCTTCAAATTAGCCATTTTAATCTAGATTAATCTAGATTAATTTCAAGATTTAATCTAGATTAATCTAGATTAAAAAAATTAATCTATGCCCACCACTAATTTATATACTATTATAGTATTTGTTATTATGAGCTTTTATTTTGCTTGCCAAAGTGTTTTTCTGTTTTATTTTAGTATTATTTTACACCACTGTGGTATTTATTAATATTTTAAATTAGCTTATATTTTGGTTGCCAAAGTATTTTTCTGTTATCTTAGTATTATTTTTACACTATTATAGTATTTATTATTATTTGAAATTTACATTTTATTTTGGTTGCCAAATTATTTTTCTGTTATTTTAGTATTAGCATTTATTAACATTTCAATTTAGCTTTTATTTTGTTTGTTAAAGTGTTTTTCTGTGTTTTCCAGAATTATTTATATACTATTAGGCCTATCAGATTCATTCATATTTCTTTTATTTTCGGTTGCCAAAGTGTTTTTTTCTGTGTTTTTTTAGCATTGGTTTTACACTACTATAGTATTTATTAAAATATATATTTCATAATTACTTTTATTTTGGTTGCCAATGTATTTTTCTGTCATTTTAGTATTATTTTCATGCCTTATTTAATATTTCAAATGAGATTTTATTTTAGAAGCCAAAACATTTTTTCTCTGTTATTTTAGTATTATTTACACGATTATAGCATTTATTAATATTTCAAATGAGCTTTTATTTAGGTATTTTAGTATTCTTTTTACACTACTATAGTATTTATTAATATAAAAATTTTTTGGTTGCCAAAGTATTTTTTGTGTTATTTTAGTATTCTTTTTACACTATTATAGTATTTATTAATATTTCAAATGAGCTTTAATTTTGGTTGCCAAAGTATTTTTTCTGTGTTATTTTAGTTTTGTTTTTTTACACTATTATAGTAATATTTTAAATTTACTTTTATTTTGGTTGCCAAAGTATTTTCCTGTTGTTTTAGTATCATTTATATACTAATTATAGTATTTATTAATATATACTAGTTATAGTATTTATTCATATTTAAAATTAGCTTTTATGGTTGCCCAAGTATTTTCCCTGTGTTTTTGTAGTATTATTTTAGTGTTGTTTTTTTACACTGTTGTAGTATTTAATAATATTTCAAATTATCTTTTAATTTTATTTAAAAAAAATCTCTCTCTCTCTCTCTCTCTCTCTCTCTCTCTCTCTCTCTCTATATATATATATATATATATATATATATATATAATAAGTAATTATAAAAAGTAATTATGTTGTGCTTTTGTAATTTAAATTAGCTTGGGCTTTTTAAAACTATTTAGCTTTATTTTTATTTATTTTTATATATGGTCATATTTCAGTTAACAATCTATTTTAGTTAACAATAACAACACTGGTATCTTTCCCATTTGTTTCTCATTCCAATGTACTTACTCATCCCATGAAGCATTGCGAATGTTGTAACTGAATCGGCAGCAATAGTACAATATAAAAATACTGACTTTAGGTCATTGCACCATTTGCAATGCTTTATGGTAAGTGGTCATTGACTTTAGGTCATTGCACCATTTGCAATGCTGTATGGGAGTAGGATCACATCAGATCACTGCTATGTCGAAATCTTGTGAAACCTACTTTAAAGACCTAACTTTTCTACACCCTTTATAAGATATCAGAATGCATTTTATGGTGGGTATGTGGTGTTTAAAGTTTGCTAATCAACTTTCAAATAAAGAAGGTTTCTATTTTTCTATTTTCTTTTGCGATCCCTCGCAACTGTTGGTGGGCTGCATTTAGTGAAGTCAGTGAGTCGAAAAAAGCCTTAATGCGTCAAAATTGCACTTAGCATACACTGATGACAGATATAAAGGTGATGATCCCTCATTTTTTGGCAGTTTTGTGAGAAAAGGTGGTGATATTTCTTTACTGCCAGCTCAGGAAGCTGCTATTATCTCTGTATAGTTAATGGAGGACAAAAGAGGGATGTGCTATCATCTGCACATAGAGAGAGGACTGTGTACTTTAGATGGGTGAGAGTGCAGCATTTGGCCCACCTGAGATGATTTCAAAAGTGGAGAAAAAGTCATAACGTTAAGGGGAATAAGATCAGAATGATCACTAAAAATGTGATTAACTGCAGCATAATTGATGTAGATGTCAAATGTCTACAAGGGACCCTGAAATTATTTGGACACTTGAGTCACACTTTTAAATGTCACTGCATTAGATGACAAAATATCAAACCAACTTACATCAGAAAATCAATTATGTTCAAGTAAACTAAGCTCAGCTTCTTGTTCCCAAGAACCAAATATGATGATCTCCTTGCTCTCCCATAATTATAAAGCAGCTATATATTTTTATGCCTAAAACTCATTCTTACCATGTAAGAAAAATATAAATGATATGATGAAGACAACTAAATCTAATAATCTGTTTTTATATTTTCATTATACTAGTAATATCAATTGCATTTTTTTGGAATCTGGGTTATTTTTAACAAAACCGTAAAAAAAACTGGCAACAGGATAATCAAAATTAAATTTCATGATTCCTGTTTTTATATTAACAATAAACGTTATTTTACATAGCATATTTAAAGCAACCTATGGAAGCCAATTTCTGCCACTGAATTAAAAAAATGGTTATTGCGACTTTTTATCTCATAGTTAAGAATATTTTTCTCAGAATTGTGAAATCTAAACTTTCAGTTGCAAGTTATAAAGTCAAAATTGCATGATATAAACTCACAATCGCAAGAAACAGTCCGAATTGCAAGATAAAAACTTGCAATTCTTACTTTTTCCTCGCTATTGCAAGTTTGCAAGAGAATTGAGACTTTTTTTCAGAATTGCAACTTTACTACTCACAATTTCAAGATTTTATGACGCAATTTTAAGAAAATTTTTATTAAAAAGTTTATTTTTTACAATTGGAAGTCAACTTTACGAGTTTATATATTGCAATTCTGACTTTATTTCTCAGAATTTTATTTTTCAGAATTGCGAGTTTATCTTTTAGAATTGCGAGGTTATGTCTTGCTTCTGACTTTATAACTCACAACTGCAAGTTTATATCACGCAAATCTAAGAAAAAAGTCATAATTGTGAGTTTATATCTCACAGTTCTCTTTATAACTTACAACTGCAAGTTTACATCATGCAGTTCATATAAAAAAGTCAGAATTTTGAGTTTATATCTTGCAATTCTAACTTTATTGAATTGCAAGTTTATGTCTTAGAATTGCGAAGTTGCCTCACAATTCTGACTTTATAACTTGCAATTGTGAATTTATATCAAGCAATTCTGAGAAAAACATGTCCGATTTGCAACTTTATATATTGCAATTCTGACTTTATTTCTCAGAATTGCAGGTTTATTTCTCAGAATTGCAAGTTTATGTCTCAGAATTGCAAGGTCTTGCTTCTGACTTTATAACTCGCGATTGCAAGTTTATATCACGCAATTCTAAGAAAAAAAAGTCATAATTGTGTGTATATCTTGCAATTCTGACTTTATTGAATTGCAAGTTTATGTCTTAGAATTGCGAGGTCATGTCCCACAATTCTGACTTTATAACTTGCAATTGCGAGTTTATATCATCAAGCAATTCTGAGAAAAAAGTCAGATTTGCTAGTTTATATCTAGCAATTCTGACTTCATTTTTCATGATTGCAAGTTTATATCATGCAATTCCAATAAAAAAAATAGTCAGAATTTTGAGTTTATATCTCGCAATTCTGACATTATAACTCGCAAATGCAAGTTTATATCATGCAATTCCTATAAAAAGTCGGAATTTTTAGTTTATATCTCGTAATTCTGACTTTATAACTCGCAATTGCGAGTTTGTATCATGCAATTCTGAGAAATAAAATCTTTTATTCAGTGGCGGAAACGGGCTTCCATAACTTCCATAGTTAAAAACTTAGAGTATGCTGTTTAGGTGTCATTTACAATTATTTACAGGGCACTGACTGTATAACCCAGTCAGGTCACAATGATTAACTAATTACAAACCAAAGGGCTCTAGCGATCAACACATCAGAGCTTCAAAGTCGCAAGTTAAGATATTTAATCACATCAATCTGTCCACTTTCGGCCCACAATTACCTCCTATTGAGTGAAACCTGGATTCTTTAAAAACCTATCACAATCCACACTGTATCTACACCACGCTTTAGTAGAAAACCTGATGATAGACATTATAAATCAGCAGCGTGTATTAGCTATTAATAAGGATTGCACGCGTATGTGGTTGCCAGGTTTCATTTAGCGCAGTGTTCCGTTCCACTTAATCCGTATGGTAATGATATCATATTCACATCAGCACAATACCCCTATTGAGTGTGTCCAAACAGACGCTGAAGCTGTGCCAAGCCATTCACATCTGTTCTCTGTTTTCACCTGTGGAGGCATATCTGAGCACAGCCCAGCCCAGCCCTGGCCCCATATGTTGAAAATGACTCAAGGGACGTCTTCGTATTGTCTTAATCAGTGAATACACAGGAGGTGTATTGGCCCTTTTGTGCATGCTGCTGTAGTGTCATGTGACCTTTGAGTGGATTAGAGGGATGATGGCCAGCTCAGGTTTATGGCAACACTCACAGAAACAGCAGGGAAAAGGGTTATGGGACGAATAGAGTTTGTTACTGATGAGGTGAGTGGTGAAAAGGAAGAGAAAGAGAGAAAATGGAAAAAGGATGATGAAAAAAAGAGAACAGTCAAAAGAGAAAAAATATTCAGAGTTTAAACCTTTAAAATACTAAAACTACATAAAGGAACTGAGAATGTATAATATAATATAATATAATAATATATGGATAAATGATGCAGAAAAAAAGAGAAACCATTAAAAGAACAAAGACGAACATATTTAAGCTACTATTATATTATATTATATTATATTATATTATAAATAGGTAAATTATATTGGAAAAATAAGTCAAAAATGTTGAAAGAAAAAATAGCGGTTGATCCTTTAAAATACTAGAAAGAAAAACTACATAAAGGAATTGAGAATGTATAATAAAATAATACAATATATAATAAATGGATGAGGCAAAAAAAAAGTTAAAAAAGAATAAAGACTAAAATATGTAGAGCTTTTATATTATATTATTATTTTATATAATTTATATATATATATATTTATTTATATAATATGCAGGATAAATGATGCAGAAAAAATAAAACATTTTAATGAACAAAGACAAACATTTAAAGCTTATTATTTTTTATATTAAAACTATTATATTATAATATATTATATTATATTATATATTAAATGATATTATGTTACATTATATTATATTATAAATGGATAAATTATATTGAAAAAAGTCAAAATATAATAAAAATAACAAAAATATTAATAGCTAGAACATTTAATATCATAAAAAAATTACTACATAAAAACGAGATGTAATATATTTTAATATTATATTATGTTATATATTAGTATAGTATATTATATTTTATATGAATAAATGTTGCTGAAAAAAAGACAAAAATCAAAATCGAAAAAATATTCGAAAGAAAAATTATATAAAGGAACTAAGAATGTTTAATATAAAATAAAATAATAAAATAAAATAAATTAAATGTTAAAAAAAAAGAAAGTCTAAAGAAAATTTGTAATATTAATAGCTAGAATCTTTAATATGATAGAATAAAATAACTACATAAAGAACTGAGAAGTAAAGTATAATATAATATAATATAATATAATGCAAAAAAAGAGACATATATTTACATATACATACAAAGTATATGTAGTTCTCACATTTCGCACAGGGTACTCAAAAATAATAACAATGCCTTTTGGGACCAAAATTAACCGAGCAAAGAACGACTACAAGTTTAGGATTACACATATGAAACATGAACAAAAAGTGAAGACAAAAAAAAAATCTGATTTCGAACAGCGGTGGAGAGGATGGTATGTTTGAAGGGAACAAAGAAAAAGCGAGAGTACGGAGATCCCAAGGGACGTTCAGTGTGCATATCTCAAACTAAACCCTGAATGAAACCAGCCTCAGTCGCCACAAATTAATTTGGGACTGTGGGAATAAACCGCTATGGGTCTACAGAAGAAAAATGAACAAGCAAGTTTTTCTTTAGTCACACAATATTAGTTTTATACTAATATAGAGAGCTGTTGAAAACGAATGCTGGGTAAGTCTATTAAAAATTCCTCTGTTGTAACAGAGTATGTTTGGCAGAGGTTTCCATTGACCAGAGCCAATACAGAGAGCTGGCCGTACACCATCCCAAAGAGAATACAGAAGTCAACAGCCCTGGCCAAGGTGCAGGCCATAAACATTTACTCCTGGAGCTGATCCTGAGACCTCCTCGTGATCATCTGATGTCTTCATACCAGAACAACAGCGGTTCAGCCATATGGGATTAAAGCATTCTATAAAAAAATCATAATAATCAAATTCACTTCTAAACATATGCAACACATTTAAATAAATAAATAAATACAATAGTTTAATATATTAGCAGTGCTGGGTAGACTAAATTATTTAAATGAAGTTAAATTATTTTATGTGTTTTTCTGGGCCGATTATTACAGATCAAGTAGACGGATAACCGATATTTTGAACTGATACATATGTCTGGTGTAAAAATGAAAACTAATGTCAAAATTGCAAATTACAAGAGCATTGACAAAAACTTTCTTCAAATGCTTTTAAATTATTTCATGTTTTTCTGGCCAGATTATTACAGATCAAGTAGACCAAAAACTGATATTTTGAACCGATATATATGCCTTGTGTAAAAATGAAAATGAATGTAAAAATTAAGAATAACAAGGGCTCTGACAAAAGCTCTCTTTAAATGCATTTAAATTATTTCATGCTTTTTTTTCAGGGCCGATTATTACAGATCAAATAGACCGGTAACCAATATTTTGAACCGATATATATGTCTGGTGTAAAATTTAAAATTCATGTCAAAATTAGGAATAACACGGGCTCTGACAAAAACTTTCTTTAAATGCTTTTAAATTATTTAATGTGTTTTTGTAGATTGATTATTACATATCAAATAGACCGATAGCCAATATTTTGAACCGATACATATGTCTGGTGAAAATTATGAAAATTAATGGCAAAATTGCGAATAACAAGAGCTCTGACAAAAAATAATTCAAAAGCATTTAAAGAAAGTTTGTTTTTCTGAGCAGATTATTACAGATCAAGTAGACCAAAAACCGGTATTTTTGAACCGATATATATGCCTGGTGTAAAAATTACAATTAATGTCAAAATTAAGAATAACAAGGGCTCTTACAAAAACTTTCTTTTTATGCTTTTAAATTATTTTATGTTTTTCTGAGCAGATTATTACAGATCAAATAGACCGATAACTGATATTGTAAAACCAATATATATATCGGGTGTAAAAATGAAAACTAATGTCAAAATTAAGAATAACAAGGGCTCTGACAAAAACTTTCTAAATGCTTTTAAATAATTTTATCGACAAATCGGTTTTGAAAATGACCAATAACTGTAAAAATGCTTAATATTGGTGCCGATAATCAGCCATATTGATTAAAACAACAACAAAAAACTAAAAGAAATAAAATATAACAAATTATTTGCTATCAACATCATTAAATGCATTAAAATTCATATCACAGCAGATTTCCCAAACTGGGGGGGCTTTTTGAATTTAAAGATCAGGGTAAATTTAACTTAATTTGTCTTCTAGGAAACATGTAAGTATCTTCTGTAGCTTCTGAAGGGCAGTACTAAATGAAAAAAATATGATATTTAGGCAAAATAAGAAAAATGTACACATTTTCATTCTGTTCAAAAGTTTACACCACTGGCTCTTAATGCATTATTTTTCCTTCAGTGAGCGTTTGAACTTTCTGTAATAGTTGTATATAAGTCCCTCAGTTGTTCTCATTGTGAAAAGATGTATCTTACAAACATACAGTCATTGTTGGAAAGGGTTCAAATACACAAAAAAAGCTGAAAAACAAAAGAATTTGTGGTACCTGAAGGATTTTTCTGAAGAACAACGGCAGTTTAACTGTTCAGCACTAAATAAAAAAAATAATATGCATTTTGTATGATCCCTCTTATTTTGGTAAAATAAATAACATTTTGCAGATTCTGCAAGGTGTATGTAAACTTTTGACCGCAACTGTATTTATGTTGTCAATATGCCTTAATACCCACATAAGAAAAATAAAACCGCACCTCTTATGCAACCACTTTCAATGGCCATTAAAGCCACTATAAATTCAATTGTGGAAAGCTGAAAAATAACAAAAGGTTCGACACTGAAACGACTAGGTCAGAATGCAGGGTGTTCCCAAATGTTTGGCAAAGACTATAAAGAAAACTGCATTCCCCTTTCACCATTTATTCATACAAGGACAAAGCACATTCCATGACAACTGCAAATAACAGAAGCAATTATTTCTCATTTGATCCGGATGCAGCACTCCACAAAGTGTGTTTTGGAAAATGGAAACACTTTTCCCTCACCTTAAAGGAAGTTCAAGAAATTAACAGCCACTTGAGGTGTGGTTGAGAATAATTATATCAGGAAAATTTATTAGCAGTGTTTGAAGGGAAATAAATAGAAAGGAACGTCTATAGCTAACAAGAACAAGAGTTTCCCCTCAGGCAACTTCCCATCTGTGGCCCTGCTCAAAAGCATTGGATATGAGAAAGCGTTTATTAATCCTTGGCATTATACAAAATGTCAAACAAGCAACACAAAAGATACATGATACAAACAGTATCCTCTGCACAAGTGTGGTTTCTATGGTGTTTTACAAATATTGTCAAATGAAATCAACACTGGACTGTATTGTTTGATACGATTTGTACTATTTGATCGGATCGACTCCAGAATTTATTTGCATTGGATCCACGAATCACATACTTTCTGACAGATGTAATTCTGGATGTAAACAAGATGTACGTTGTTTTCCACATACAGTATCAACCATATGTCATACTCAATCAGTTTGAAAGCTCTCAAGTTAATCAAAATATTCTAAATATCTAAAGCTAGAAAAAAATAAGAGCATCTAATGACAAGGTTTTCCCATTTAGATATGCACATTGTTATGTGAAGAACTACCCAACCAGAAAAGGCCAAGGTCTATGTGCTGGGAAGCGGGAACTCTAGACTTCGACAAATGACAGCTCAATGAGTCCAACCGTGATAAAACCAGAAGAGGGGACGCTGCGTGAAAAACCAGAATAGACTCTATCCTGTCCAGATTACTACGACAGGCCATCCATCAGGGTTGAGAGACTGGTCTGAATGCACGGCCACTTTAAGAATGCAGCAACTGAAGAGCCAGTTAGTGTGGAGACAGAGGGACCAGGGTGAGGGGTCGACAGGGGGCATGAGAGGGTGAAGAGGGGGGACAGGACGCGAACAATGAGGGGAAAAAGGAGGTCTTGAGAGTGAAGGACAAGGATGGGGAGACACAATGAGGCAGAGGAGGGATATTCGGACCACCGAGGATGCGGCTATCATAGTGACATTCCACAGTGACACCCACAAGGGTGAGAGGAGGTCTCGGGTCTGGCCTAACATGGCAAATTTTTCGGTTTGCACAACCTGACGCAGGAATTTTTATTTGCATCTCTGTCAATGCCTGTGTTAGCATTCTTAGAATACTTTCTACATAAGTGATGAGTTACTTCTATTCAGTCAGCGAAGTCAAATTATCACAAAAAAGTTGAAGAATTTTACACATCCTTGAAAACTAGTTTATTTCAACCATCCAAAAATAACTTAAACCTACACTACCAGTCAAAGGGTTTTGAACAATAAGATTTATGTTTTTTTAAAGTCTCTTCTGCTCACCAAGTCTGCATTTATTTGATTCAAAGTGCAGCAAATACAGGGACATTTTGAAATATTTTCTATTTGAATATATATAAAATTTTTATTTATTCCTGTGATTTCAAAGCAGAATTTTTTAAATGTTGAAAACAGTTTTTTTCAGGTTTCTTTGATTACTAGAAAGTAGAGGTGGGCCGTTATCGGCGTTAACGTGCTGCGTTAACGTGAGACTCTTATCAGGCGATAAAAAAAATATCGCCGTTAATCTATTCTCAAAGTTGGGTTGGGAGCTGGGTCTAAACTACGTAAACTGTGATGACCTTCACCTTGATAGTTTAGCGCGGATGATGTCTACCTAGCCGAATTGAGTGTATGATGATCCGTGATCCGTACGGACCAAACCGGTTCGGCACGCATGTGATTCGCGGATTAACTGTTAAATTTAACCATCATAGAGTAAAAGTTTATAATTGGCACATGTTTTGTCTTGCCAATTTACCAATTCAAACAATTTAAAAAGGGAACACGCACGCCGACGCACACACCTGAAGAGAGCACGCGCACCGAGAGAGAGAGAGAAAGAGAGAGAGAGAGAGAGAGAGAGAGAGAGAGAGAGGCGCGATTCACACAGATTGATTCCTCCTTAACTTCTTTTTGAACGGAAACACACATACAAAGTCATATCTTAATACCCGTTTTGGTGTTCTGGTAAACACAGTCGGTTATGTCTTCAGTGAACCGAAACAGCTGAGAAAGAGATGCGTGCCAGTAGTCGGTACGTACTTGCATTATGCCTTAAAGAGACAGCATCCTATAAATACCTGCAGTGAGAAGCACTAGTTATTTACAATTAATTATTAAATTTCCACACCTGAATTCTAGGGTTATTGGTTTTATTAGTAACTTTATGTTGCATTCATTTACACTTGTTATTTGTGTAATTGTTCTTGTTTTGTTACTGACTTTATTAGTTCAGCTAGTAGTGTTTGCTGTGGATTAGAAGTAGCCTACTTAAAGTAAGCATTCAGTAATTAGTAAAAAACAAACTTTTTTGTTTTGTTTTGTTTGTTTTTTGCTGATCCGAAAAATGATCCGATCCGTGACTCCAAATCCATGATGTGATCCGAATCGTGAGTTTTGTGATCCCTTGCACCACTAATATCCATGCCCTTGCGCATCTGTGTATTAATCTGCAACGCGCACGTCGCGCAGCCTTTTACTCAGAAGTAGGCTACATGCAGTGTGGAAATAGTTGGTTACACAAGTTTGTATAGTTAATTGTGTTGTAAATGCAATTGTCAAGCAGTTTGTGATGCATTTTGGAAACAGGAGATGGGCCCCTGGTCTAATGCGCCACCTGGCTTAAGAAACCCGTTCTCAAAGACTTACTTTTAGTCATTATTTGGTTAGCACACATATTCTGAATGCCTTCAGCAGAATTCAAATTAGCCATTTTAATCTAGATTAATCTAGATTAATTCCAAAATTAATCTAGATTAATCTAGATTAAAAAAATTAATCTATGCCCACCTCTACTAGAAAGTAAAAAAAAAAAAAAAGCATTTATCTGAAATAGAAATATTTTTAACATTATAAATGTCTTCTTCATCACTTTTGATCAATTTAAAGCATCCTTTCTAAATAAAAGTATTAATTACTATAATTTCTCCCAGCTTTGAAATCAAAGGAATAAATTACATTTTAAAATATATTCAAATAGAAAACAGTAGGGGTGGGAAAAAAATCGATATTGCAATATATTGTTGTGCTCTCTGTCGCAATAAATAATCGATACACTAACGGCCAATATCGATATTTTATTACAACACAAAATGATTAATTTACCCGTCGTCAGTGTCACTGTCACTACCCAATATCTACCATTCTGTTTGCGGGGGGCGCTGTTCGAGTAAATAGGGGTAAAGTGGCAGAAGCAGCGGCCAGTGAAGAACACAAGTTCTCTAACAACAACAGAGAAGAAGCGCAGAAAAAGAGAAGTGAGAAAAATGGCGGAAAATAACGAAAACCAAACAAAGACGCACCCGCTAGTTGAGCATGCTGATCAGTTACGCCTGTTTCACACATACTCCGTCTGCAGTGCGTATGCGTTGGGTATTTTCTTTCCGCACCCATGTTAACGGATTAGAGCGTTCACACTGCACGCGGTTGCTGTCCGGCAGTACGTCCCAGAAGCGGTGTGCAAGTGCATTCAAGTGCATTGAATAATACGTTGTTTATAAAACGTGTTCTGTGTGAAAGCAAAACGAGTCCGTGCTGCTTCTGCATCGCACACGGACTGCATACGCACTGCAGACGGAGTATGTGTGAAACAGGCGTTAGTGTTCCTCAAGAAGAATATGCCTTGATGTGACCACTGTCCAGGTTAACATAAAGCACTTTACAGTAACTTACTACTGACGTTTCAGTATCACGGTTTACACATGTTAATGTTCATGTTGTTTTTTTAATGTTAAGGCACTTTTATCTGTCTAGCTGTACAGCGTTTACATTTAAGACCAGGAGGCAGTGAGTTATTATGCAAATGCATATTTCTTTGCACAGTGTTGAAAATGTTGGCATTAATAAATGCTTAAGATTTCCTTATTATGGGTATTTTTTTCTTTTTCAGTCACATATATCGTGATATATCGTTGATGAAATTTCTTCCAATATATTGAATATCGTAGATATCGCGAATCGTGATATTATCGATATCGTGGGCCACATATCGTCACAGAATTGAATCGTGAGTTACCTGTATCGTCCCACCCCTAGAAAACAGTTATATTCAAATAGTAAAAATATGTAAAAATTGCACTGTTTTTGCTGTACTTTGGATAAAAAAAAAAATCAAGCTGGGTGAGCAGAAAAGACTTATTAAAAAAACATAAAAAATCTTCTGTTCAAAACCTTTTGACGTTTAGTGTAAATATGAATATATTTAAATATATAATAAGTATACATTCTTCAACTGCCTTATAAGAGCAACTATAAAAATTTTATTCTGTCAAATCTCATGCTGGTTGTTAGATCCATGGACTTAAGTAGTGGTGCTCTCCTTTTTTCCAGTATATGATCAATAAAAAAAAAGACCACAGCATTAGCTGCAACCAAGGGCATTGTGTTGGTGATGGCAATGCAAACTTTGTCTTCCTATAAGAAAACAACAATATAATCAAATATTCAAGATTTGGTGTGACTAAATGGCGTTGAAAAACCCATATTAATTCACTTCATATTAAATCACCCATATTAAATCACTTCATTTGTGAATGTATATTTTGGCTGAACAGGCATGGAAACCTCAATACATTTCATTGAGGTGTCATCAGATAAAACTGAAAAACAAGAAACAGTAGCTTCTTACGTGACCTGCACATTAAACAGCATTTATTGTTTGAATACTGTAACAAAATGGACAGAATTTGAAATCTGACACTGTTTCTTATCAAAAATAACAAAAGCATATGTGACCCTGGACCACAAAACCAGTCAAAAGGGTAATTTTTTTGAAATTGAGATTTATACATTATCTGAAATCTGAATAAATAGGACATATACAGTATATATGTATATTATACTACAATATTTGGCCGAGATACAAATATTGGAAAATCTGGAATCTGAGGGTGCGAAAAAATCTAAATATTGAGAAAATCGCCTTTAAAGCTGTCCAAATGACGTTCTTATTAAGTTCTGATATATTTACGGAAGGAAATTTACTAAATATCTTCATGGAACCTGATATCTACTTAATATCCTAATGATTTTTAGCATAAAAGAAAAAATTATAATTTTAACCAATACAATGTATTTCTGGCTATCGCTACAAATATACCTGTGCTACTTAAGACTGGTTTTGTGGTCCAGGGTCACATATTGTGATTTATTGAATGGGAGGTGTGCTACAATGTTCCATTCATTAGCTGAAAATAGGCTAGACTAAATGATTCTTAGGATTTAGGAAACAAAATCATTTCGTAAAAAAGGAGAATTGAATGAAATTGAGAAATCACGATTTTTTTACTCAGCCCTAACAATCTGTATGAAAAAGCGCCTCCACCTACCGCTTAGCTGGCGACAGCAGATCACACAAAATGTAGCCTATATAATAGAATTGCTTTGAGACTGTGTAAAAGACAGGAACACCACAAACACAAATCTCACTTTTACTGCCTTTACACGCCCAATATTACTCTGGGATGCCTATAACCGCATGTCCCTGGATGCGTCAATCATCAAAATCTCATAACATAAATATCAAAGCTGTATCTTAGGAAAGCTTCAGGGAAAATTTAAACGACTCTTGAACTATTTTTAACAAGACACAAACACTTTCTGCAACTTTAATTGCTACACTTTCCTTTGAATAGTTCTTAAATGAGTTTTATTTTCCATCTATGGTCAAATTCTTTGGTAATTATATAGCCAACAAGGTGATCTTTCATTTGGCGCTCTTTGACAGAAATGACAGCATAAAAGTGTAATTTGGAAAAAGCTCAACTTCTGTCAGAGAGAATTGGCTGGGTTGAAACCTGCACTATTAATCTGCTGAAACTAATGAACGGCCCATTAAACACCAGGGATATTAACAGAGTAACAAAAAGCGCATCATGCATTATTAACTCTGATAACGATGAATATGGCTATATGCATTCATTCAACACATATACGTTTTCCCTCCCTTTCATTCTCTTCTCTGTCAAAACAGTGTGTCATGTTGAACAGTAAATGTTGAACAGAAGTCAGGTGACTGCAATGAAGGGCAAATGTATATTTTCTTTCTTCGCTGTGGTCCCGAGGACCAGGGACGCTGCGCTGACTGCCGCATCTGTTACCAATCCAGATAATTAACCATTATTTCAATTAGCAAAAAGCGCTTTTATGCCACACGGCTGCAGAAAAGCAGCAGAGGCGAAACAGCGCAGAGGTATTTACTGAAAAAGCAGAAAGCTGTGCTGGGTAATGTTTGATCAGCAGAGCGCAGTACTTTTAGGGGAAAGTTTGCCAACTGTAACAACAGCCGAACGAGCGCTTGATCACCGTTTAATTGTTTAACAGGCGCTAAACAAACAACTTGCGTTTCAGTGTTGATAATTATGGCAGAATGTCTAGAGAACGTCATACAGAAGATAGCTTAATACAGATAATGAGTTTTCCAGTATGTATTAAATAGAAACTAAGATTTTGTTGATTATTTTGAAAATAAGCTCAGTTTCTATTGGTAAAGTTCATTTGAAATTTCTCTTACTCAAACATACCATGGTACTATAGTTGTCTGAATCTGCAAAGCATACTGATATTTAAAATTGAGACAAAACAATAAATGTTTCTTGAAGAAAATGTCAATAAACAAATTAATTTAAAAATAAAATAATCTTATTCACGTACTGTAATTTGTATTATCATTTATATTATGCAAATGGGAACTTGGAGGGAGTGTTAGAATGTTCTAAAAAATATATTGTATGCAAAAATAATGTAAATATGGTAGCCTGTTTTCGCTATGGAATCTAAAATAAAAAATAGTTTTTTTGTGACATTTTCTGCAATTGTGCAAAGAATTGCGTTATAGAAATTTGTAATTGTGAGTTATAAAGTCAGAATTGCAAGATAAAGATATCTTGCAATTCAGACTTTTTGTATCTGACAATTCTGACTTTTATCTTGCAATTTTGAATATTTTTTCTCAGAATTGTGAGATAAAAACTTTTTTTTACAAATGTGTTTGTATCTCACAATTCTGACCTTTTTCTTGCAATAGTGTGTTTATATCTCGGAATTTTGAAATTCAAATTAAGACTTTTTTCCTTACAATTCTAAATATTTTCCTCAGAATCGTAAGATAAAAACTTCAGACTTTTTTTTCTCGCAATTGTGATTTTATATTTTGCAATTCTGACTTTTTTTGTAATTGCGAGTTTTTAACTTGAAATTCTGACTTTTTTGCCCTTGCAATTCTCATTTTTTTCCCTCAGAATTGTAAGATAAAAACTTTTCACAAATGTGAGTTTGTATCTCGCAATTCTGACCTTTTTCTCGCAATTGTGGGTTTATATCTCGGAAATTTTTTTTTTCGAAACTTTTTTTTCCCTCATAATTCAGATTTTTTTTCTCAGAACTAAAAGATAAAAACATGCAATTCAAACTGTTTATTCTCTCAAATGTGAATTTGTATCTCACAATTCGGACTTTTTTCCTCACAATTCTAATTCAGAATCGTAAGATAAAAACGTCAGACATTTTTTTCCTCGCAATTGTGATTTTATATCTTGCATTTCTGACTTTTTTTTGCAATTGCGAGTTTTTATCTTGCAATTCTGACTTTTTTTGTAATTGCAAGTTTTTAAGTTGCAATTCTGACCCTCGCGATTCTCAATTTTTTTCCCTCAGAACTGTAAGATAAAAACTCACAGTTCTGACTTTTTTTTCTCACAAATGTGAGTTTGTATCTAGCAATTCTGTCTTTTTGTCTTGCAATTGTTTATATCTCGCAATTCTGACTTTTTTTCTTCACAATTCTCAATTTTTTTCCCCTCAGAATTGTAAGATAAAACTCACAATTCAGACTTTTCTTCTCACAATTGCGAGTTTGTATCTCGCAATTCGGACTTTTTTCCTCACAAATGCGAGTTCGGACTTTTTTTTTCACAAAAGTGAGTTTGTATCTAGCAATTCTGACTTTTTTCTTGCGATTATCAATCTTTTCCCTAAGAATTGTAAGATAAAAACTTACAATTTAGATTTTTTTCTTGCAATTCAGAACCAATTTTGACTTAATTTCTCAGAATTGCAAGTTTTTATCATTTAGTGGAAGAAACGGGCTTCCATATTTCAATACAAAAAAAAAAACAGGCTTTATGTAGTTATGAAAAATAAAAATACGTTTGAAGTTTACTGACATCTTGTCAACATTGTTTCTCTTTCACCATTACAAGCAACAGAAAATATGTAGGTATTGTCATTTTGTAACAACCGCAACATGACGCAAAACACTTCAAATTCTTCAGATGCTTCCAACATCTGACAAATCACCAAAACAAAGACTCAAGAATTCCAGAACAGAACCGCAGACTGTTTCTTTTGTCCTTATTTTCTAAAACTCAGCAAACATGGGGGTCATCTATTCACAAATAGTGTCTAAAACCACTCCCTATGACCCAGTATCTGCTTAGAGAGGAGAGAGAGAAGGAGAGACTTCACTGATCAATGCAGTCACTTGACAGCACAGAGAAGATGACTATGCAGGAATGAAGCCAAGATACAGACTAAAGAGAAAACTGGAAGTCTAAATGGGAGAAATATAGAAATGGAACCATAATTCAACACTAATCTGTCCTGCTAATTGGATAACTGATTTAGTCACTGACGAACTCAAAACAGACAAAAAGCTAATGATTACCAATCTTTATGGTTCACTTACTGAAAAAATGACACAGAAGTTCAACCTCCCATAACCTTATGCTTTGTTACGATTTCAAATAATGTAGACATCCTGTTCAAATAATTATAACTGCTCACCCTACATCTTCAGCGCATACAAAATACATAAATCCAACAAGGCCTTAGAAAATGAACTACATGAGAATCTGCCCTCACCGCAGCTGTCCTGATAAATACTCAATCTATATGTAAATATAAGGTACTTTTGAAATATCTGGAAGGAACGAAAATGTATTTCCTTTTCCCATTTGATCAGTGCCCCCAGAGCCAAACCTATGACTTTTAATGAAAGTGTTGGGCAGATAGAAAGAGTGAAGCAGCGATAGAAAGGCATGAACGCACACGCTACAGAATGAACGGAAATGGCTACAGGTCGCTAAACGACCTTGAAAAAGTTATCAATTCTAAACCCAAATAGGTTTGTTGAATGTCAAAGGCTCAGCAGCTTTCTTACAAAACTTGGAACAAAAAATTAACTGTCTGGCGAACACTGTCAGCTATCAGAGGTACAAAACGTTGAAAGGTTAAGTACTGTAACTACACAACATCTAGACGCAAGCACACCGACAACAAAACGCGATAAACGTTTAGCTTAGAAAAGTTTGGTGATTTCACATCAGCAGCAACATATCTAAAGTCCTGCAAGATCTTTCATGCACATGTCTTGCAAACAAGTCTTAAATCTAAAAGATAAGCTGCACAAAATTCATCCATATATTCATCTTTTTTTTAGTTCTCACATTCACACCATGTTGTACGTTGGGACTCAGCTGGAAGGCAAGTTTTCCCATTGCCTTTGCTTCAAACCAGATGTTTCTTAATGGCATTCACAGCAGCGGGATGAACACTGACACGCTATCGAGTCCCAAATCAACTCTTTGCTCCAGACCTAACAAGTTATTTACTGATGCCTGTCAGGGATGAAAATGTAATCCTAAAATTGTATTGTCACAACGTGTGTTCCTTCTCTGAAGCAGCAATGAGTAGATTTGGTACTCGTACATAAATTAGTGTATAATTAGGCTTCTAATGAGGTGTTCCCTGATTTAATATGGGACGGTCTCGGATTGTCCATGTCTTGGTGAATAACCAGCTGGTTGCAGGTTTAAATTGCAAGGCAACTGATGAGCTACGATAATCTTTCTATTAAAGTTGGCATGAAACAGAAGTTGTGAGTAACTTCTACTGCACTACGACATAGTTCCAAACACACCACAAAAAAAAAAAAAAAAAAAACATTGTTGGGACTTGATTTTGTGATATTTCTTTATTCAGTCAAAAACAACTTAAGGTTTTAGAGGAAAACATTCCAGGATTTTTCTCCATATTGTGAACCCAATGGGTTAAAGGTCCAAATTGCAGTTGCAGCTTCAAAGAGCTCTACACAATCCCAGCTGAAGAATTAGGGTCTTATATAGCGAAATGCTTTGTCATTTCCCAAATCAATAAATAAATAAATGTATATACTTTTTTTAAACCACAAATGCTCTATGCATTAGGGCTGCACGATTAATCGAACGATGTTGTGAGGCGCGTTTAGTCAATGAAGCCGGTACTTTGATTAGTAGTAAATCCCCATCACGTGCGTTCAGCTGGAGCGGCAATTCAAACACCCCAGCGTAAATCACTGACAAGCCACGCCAAATCGCGCTCAAAATCGAATTCGATTTTCAGCGCGATTTGGCGTGGCTTGTCAGTGATTTAAGGCTGTGTGTATTAACTGCCGCTCCAGCTGAACGCACGTGATGGGGATTTACTACTAATCAAAGTACCGGCTTCATTGACTAAACGCGCCTCACAACATCGTTCGATTAATCGTTGCAGCCCTACTATGCATTATGTAATCACGTTGGAAAGGTCATGCGTGGTTAGTTCTTTGTCTGTTTACTCTGGTTCACAAAGGTAGGATAGGGCAAAAAACATCTTATTTTCTCCTTCAACTTCAAAATCGTCCGACATCCCTCTTTACCTTTTTTGTGATGGGTTTTTTGACTCACTTTGCACATTTGCTTCATAAACACTGGGTAGGTTCATCCACCTACGTCACATGTGATCTTTCCAACGTGACTACAAAATGTGTGAAGTCGAACTAGTTCAAGACGAGCATTTGTGGTTAAAAAGTTAATAAATGTAATTTTTTTTAGAAAAAAAAAAGATCCTTATTCCTTGACTGGGAACGTGTAGAGCCCTTTGAAGCTGCATTGAAACTGTAATTTGGACCTTCAACCCATTGATCCTCATCGAACCTTTTTTTATTTTCGACTGAAGAAAGAAAGACATGAACATCTTGGATGACATGGGGGTAAGTAAATTATCAGGAAATTTTTATTCTGCAAGTGAACTAATGCTTTAACAAGTCGAGAAGTAAAGACCACTGACGTGACACCAGGCATTTCCCTGTGAGCCCCTAACGTTATGTAATTTCCCTATAAAAATAGCCTCTTTAATTTATAATTTACATGGAAAAGTACACAATGTCACTGCCTTAATGCTCTTAAGACAAACTTTGGAGCTCATTGCAAAACAACAGTGCAAAAAGCCCATCCTAATGCTTTCAAGCCATTCCAATTAGTGCATTTCACTGGGTTAAACAGTTTACTCTGTACTCATGGAAGCGTCTGAGAAATAAAACAAAGCCCCACAAACAAACCAAACTATGAACACACAAATAGCTTTGCCATTTTCACATAAACCTGTAATCTCCTCAGCACTCAATACAGCTATTGGCATGAAATGAGCACACATTTTCCAATCGGTGGGTTGAGATATTAAAACACTGAAAGAATAGCCTTCATTCTTAATCAATTAATTTTTAAACAAACTTGAAGTTAAGATATTCGTTAGCCAATTAATTTCTTTGACAAAGAGTTGGACTCATAATCATTATAGAGGGTTTGCACTTGTGTCATGATTTGGTCAGTTAATCCAGATCTGCAGCCATATTGGTGATACTCAGATATAAACCACAGCGTGGATTGCACAGATAATGTACTACTGAATACGTTGTTCTGCTAATTTATGCTGTCTAAACCACGAAAAAACATGTGGAAGCTGCTCAATCATACTGAGAAGGTCTTAGTAAGCAGGAAAGGGCACAATATTTTGCCAACTAAAGTTAATAGATGGAAAAGATACATACAAGCAGTATTAAGATATTAGCTTAACATTTCACCTACCTGACCGGAAAAGATAAGAACAAACACAAATGTTGTCAAGATTCTTGCCCTGGAAATCCTGGTTCAGTTTGGCCAACCACAAAGGCCTTTTGTTCCTCAGACAGTTTTTTTGCACTCCTCTTCTTGATTTGTTATACCTTTTGGCAGTCTATAGTACTCCAACTGTTTTTTCCTGGTCCAACCGATTAGTACAGGCCCAAACTTGACAATGTTCAACCACTTTCAGCAGCAATAATCAGCATAATAAGTTTCGTTCGGTTCTCTGGCACTGTTAACGCTCTATAGCCTTTTGTTCAAGTTTTGAATGGTTGACAACATGATAACCAGGCTAAAACGGTAACAAAGACAGGTGCTCTTGTAGTGTAAAGGATGATAGTTAACTCACCAACACCTGGTCTGAGAGAAGCCAGGATTATACAGTAATACAGGATACGTTTCTCTGTCAAACAGTAATCCTAGTTCACTTGGCAGCCATCTTGGAAACACCTCCAGTCAGGCATGCAAATATCTTGCTGGAATAGGAAAAACTTGCTCAAATCATGCTTTAAAATATTATCTATTGGTATAAGTGTCAATCGGTCAAACAATCTTTACTTAATATCCTATCCTTAGATTTTTGGCATGAAAGAAAAATCGATAATTTTGACCCATACAATGTATTTTTGGCTATTGCCACAAATATACCTGTGCTACTTAAGACTGGTTTTGTAGTCCAGGGTCACATTTGTTTTCCAGTAAGGTCCAGCTAATGCACATTTTTATTTTAGAGTAAAAAAAACTAGTGATCGAAGCTTTCAAAACTGTATTTTTTTATTGTTACTTTAAAGCATGCATCAAACTGAGCGCTGCTGCCTCCGCTGGCCTGTTGTTGTAAGTGCTATAAGTTTTGGAGTAAGGGATTTTGTCATTTTACATGAGGGAGTGAGAATGAGGTTAATTGATTAACAGTCCTGTTAATTAACTGCATGCAATTAAGACGTAATATTCAAAAACTGTGTTGAATTAGCTCAGTATAATTAATACATATTAACTAAATTTAACAAGAAGAGCAAGAAATCTATTTTCTGAGTAAGCAAAAATCTTAATATGGATTATAAATAGTTGCATAAGAGGTCAAAACTGAAAACAGCTCCAAATGTCAGAGAATAGCACAGGACTCTCTCTCAGCTCCTGTCGGTTGAACGTATCACAGCTCCATTTGGAGTGCTCTGAAGAGGAACATCGTGTCCGTGTTAACAGGCGACGAGAGATATGGGGGCTTTTCTCCCCAAGCAGATAAACGAGAGGATGAGAGACAATTTGCAGGGACTCTGAGCACTTCAAGTTCTGGCAGCAGAGGTGAGAGCTTTCAGCTCCGCCGCGCCGCTCAAGCAAAGAGTGAGAAATCACAGCGCCGAATAAAAAGGTGTGATTCATTCGCTCATTACGTTGTCTGGAGGTTAAAGTGAAATCATTTTTCTCACAGAGATGGGGAGAGGGATGAGCATGCACGAGTTGCAAAGATAAAATCACACTCGGTTTAATGCACAAAGTTTGACTTGGTGCCGTAAAAAACTGCAGTTCATTTAATTCAGAAAGTGAAAACCCAAAAAGGCCTGAGTGGTTTAAGGTATTCTAAGTGGTGTTAAGACTCCTATGATATTCTGCTCCTTAGATAAGGCTTAAACTTTACCGAACTCTCAGATAAGACTTTTGGAAAGACCTGCAGCACTGATGCTTTTAATTGCACAGGCCACGTTCCCTTCTGGGGAAAATGCTCCATAATCTGACACCCTGAGCGGGCAGCGCTGTCTTATTATCACAGGCCGCAGGCATGGTGACAAGCCTGGGGCGTGAGAGCACCTCTCCCATTTATTCCTATCACCGTCAGCTTCCTGTCAGAGAGCTGTCAGTCTTCCTGGAGAAACCTGCTCTAGTGCTGATAAACTGCACTTAAATGTTTAAGTGTGTGTGTGTGTGTGTGTGTGTGGGTGATTAAGTGAGTTTGTGTTGCTTGTTGTACATGAGTCAGAACTTTCTAAATGATTAATAATATTTTAGTGGTTGTCAGGCTGACTGCACAGCCAATCTCAGACTAATATCAGCCAATATAAACATCGGTCAATCAGTGTTTTTGAACAGTTTGGGGGAGGATCACAAATGAATTAAATGGCTATGTTCAGAATGCAACAGTCACATGACCTCATTACATGTTTAATTCAGCAAGTAGTTTGTAGTTATCGTATCACAAAAAAAATCACTTTACAATCTTAATTATGTGCAATGCTTTGTTAACCTTTGGTCGAATAAGAAAGTAAAACTAGAATAACAGAATAAAATAAACAAATATATTGTTTGACTACAACAAAATAAATATAAGAAACTAAAATAAAAAAATAAAAATAATCATAAAACTAAAATAAAATGTAAACACACAGCCACACACACATATTCTAAATATAAATATACAATAAAAAATAGATTTATAATTAAATATAATTATATTTTTAAATGTATTAATATTATTATATTATTTATTTTATTTATAAATATAAATATTTTACATACAAATATATTTTTTAAGTCTCTTCTGCTCACCATGCCTGCATTTATTTTATCCAAAGTACAGCAAAAACTGTAAAATTTAAAAATATTTTTACCATTTAAAATAATTGTTTTCTATTTGAATATATTTTAAAATTTTAATTAATATTTTTTAATTTTAAATTATTTTTAGCATCATTACTCCAGTCACATGATCCTTCAGAAATTATTCTAATATTCTGATTTGCTGCTCAAAAAAACATTATTATGATCATCATCCTTGTTGAATAAAACTATTAATTTCTATAATTTCTTTCACACACAAAAAAAATAAAAAATTATACTGACCACAAACTTTTGTATAGTATATAATGATCTTTGGATCTTTCTATTCATCAAAGAAATGCACCTGATTGTTTTACATTATAATACATAATAATACTAATTTACTACTACTACTACTACTAATAAAATGTTTCTTGAACAGTAAATCAGCATATTAGAATGATTTCTGAAGGATCACATGACACTCAAAACTGGAGTAACGATGCTATAAAAAAGTAGCTTTGATCACAGGAATAAAATAAGAAATCATTAATATACATAGTAAAAATATTTCAAATTTGTACTATTTTACTCTACTTTGGATGAAATAAATACAGTCTTGGTGAGCAGACTTTAAAAACATTTCTACAATAAAACCAAAAAAGATCTTAAAAAACAAAAATACTAGAATAAAATCAAAACAATATTAAATATTACAGATATTAGAATACTACAACACAAATCAGGCTGAGTAAATTGCATTGTGGTATTTAGTACCCTGGGCAGTGTGCTTGGATGTATATTGCACACTTCTATAAATGTAGTATGATTTTCTGTTATTAATAGAATTTGCACACTCTACACATTGTGCATACTGTATATTGCATAAATAGTATTCATATTATGTTCTATTCCAACAGTGACTGAATACACAGAAGTCTATACCGTAGCAAATCTGGCATGAATTCTGCGAATTCAAAATCATGCAGCGCAAACATTAATGCTGAAAATAAATGGCTGTCAATGACAACAATAGAAGCTGATAACGACCTCTCATTCATAACAAACCTCTCTGCATCTGTTTCTGACTGAAGGCCAAATACATGACCCTGTATAAACTCATACAGGACTGAACCTGTAATCATTCCACTTACTACAACACACCTCATCAGCAAACACAGCTTTACTACCTCACTACCACAACACAAATCCCACCAGCTGTTCATTAGTACTCAACTAAATGGGATTAATCAGTGTGGGTTTTATTTTAATGTTCTTTGTTGCTCTCAGGGGGTTGGTAAAGGTCCAGATGTGTGCAAAAACATGCTAGTCTTTAGAGTAAGTCTGCTTTACCTGTTTTAGGTAAAGACCGGTTTCCCCTGTCTATCCTCTGCTGTTTACCACAGAGCTCAAAACCATAAAACTGCTGTCATATAAGCTATAATATGCTCTCAAAACATATTGTGTGCTTCTTCACCAAAACATCAACTATTGTCCAAATCTAGTACTTCATTTTAAAGAACCTCAGGGGTTTGTGATGTAAAACCTGGACGAGAGAAGGTGTTTGTATTAGACATTTATACGTTTTGACATAATGAATGGATAAAACATCTTGTTTGCTGTCAGAAGACTACAACGTTGCAGCCAGGTACTTAAGAAATACGCTAATGCCTCCGGACCCAAAACAACCCCAAATTGTTGATTTATAAGACTCGATGCATGAAATTCAAATGTTCCCTCAAATGTTTTATTGTGTTGAATGAAACGCAGGAATTGGTTTGGCAGGGGTCATGTGAAAGCCTTTTGTTTTATATTCCTAAAGTCTGGCATGATACAGTAAGGCGGTTTTAAATAAGACCAGCTGTAGTTTTGAGCTACAAATGTCAATGTGACATATGAACATTACATGCATAGCTCATTGCTTTCACTGTTGGCCTGTCTGGAGTGTTTGTGAACAGTCCAGAGCAAGAGGCCAAAGATTTGCTGGGTAGAAACTACTGGTAGATGCCATAACCACACCAGTACAATGCTGTTACCATGTTTTGAACATTGGACTGGAAATTTAAGGGAATGAAAACGAAAAATAAGAGCATTAAAAGAACAAGATTAACTTATATTTGTTAAGTAATCAACTTCAATCAGTGGATCACGTGACTGACTCAGTCTACATTTTCGATTCAAAACGGCGAAAACGGACATCACTGGATATTACTGTTGGTCGTTTAACATTCATATCGTAAATTTAAGTTTTCAAATGTAAAATTGTTTAACTGTTACATCTTACCTCTCACTCTTTCACCGTTAAACAAACACTGAAGCGTCGTGTCATATTTGATAACTTCGGTAACTGTAAAGCCCGCCTTCTTCGATTTGATTGGCTAACGTTATCTCTATCGTTTTGACATTGATGAGCGCTGAGGTGGACCTGCCTAAAAATATAATAAAAAATAAATAAATACACTGCCAGTTAAAAGTTTTTGAACTGTAAGATTTTTAATGTTCTTTAAAGAAGTCTATTCTGCTCACCAAGCCTGCATTTATTTGATCCAAAGTAGGCCTACGGCGAAAACAGTAAAAATTTGAAAAAATATTTTTACTGTTTAAAAGAACTGTTTTCTATTTGAAAATAGTTTAAAATGTAATTTATTCCTGTTATTTCAAAGCTGATTTTTTCTGAATCATTACTCCAGTCGCATGATCCTTCAGAAATCATTCTAATATTCTGATTTGCTGCTCAAAAACATTATTATTTTTTTTTTGTTGAAAACAAAAGTAGAATTTTTCAAGTTTCTTTGATTAATAGAAAGTTCAGAAGAACCGCATTTATTTAAAATAGAAATCTTTTGTAACATTATAATTTATAAATGTCTTCATCATCACTTTTGATTCATTTCAAGCATACTTGCTAAATAAAGGTAATTAATATAATCCCCCCCCCCCCCCCCCAAATATTTTAGTGACTCCAAGCTTTTGCATGTTATAGTGTTACAAAAGCCTTTTATTTTATAAATAAAATGCTGATAAATGCTGATCTTTGGCTCTTGATTTTCATAAAAGAATCCTGAAAAAAATACTCAACTGTTTTAGATACTGATAATAATAATAATAATAATAATAATAATAATAATAATAATAATAATAATAAATGTTTATTGAGCAGCAAAACAGCATTTTAGAATGATTTCTGAAGGATCATTTGACACTGAAGACTGGAGTAATGATGCTGAAAATTTAGCTTTGAGCACAGGAATAAATTACTTTAATTATTTTAAATAGTAACAATATTTCTGCTTTTGCTGTATTTTGGATCAAATAAATGCAGGCTTGTTGAGCAGAAGAGACTTTAAAAAAAAAAAAAAAAAATTAAAAATCTAAAACTTTTGACTGGTAACGTGAATAAAAAAATTAAGAAGTTCCATACAGACTATAGTCAGATTTAAATCTTAAAAGCGTTCTGTATACTACGTTCTGTGCTGTACCATTATCATGAGTATACTTGCCAAAATGACCGATTGCAGTATGGTTCTGTGGAGTCTGTACACAAAAAAGGTGCTGTAAAAATGTTGATCATTCACAACATTTAGCTGGTTGATATATTTTTATATATTTTGATAATAGTAATACGTTAAACGTGAACATATACTTTATTATGACAGGTTTTAGGTTAAAACCATAGACTGTAAAAAAAGAAAACAGTTCTTCAAAGCTGACACGCACCTGGTTTAAAACAAACTCAAACATAAATGCAGCTCTGTGGCACTCTGTTGCCACCATGTGGCCTCTTGACGCACTGCAATAAGCCACTTCAGAAAATACCAGAAAATAAACTTACCGTGAACAGAGTTTTTAAATATTGTGGTCTGTTCTAGCCAAAAATAAATAAATAAACAAACATAATGGTACAAAATGACAAAACACGCAAGCTGGCAGTCACCTTAAAAAACAATTTATTGAGCGATCACAAAACAAAATGCAGGAGACAAATAAGAGAACTCTGCAAACAAACAAAAGTTTTACATCTGCTTATATACAAAGTCATCAACAGATCCACTGATTTTTCATGTGTGGATAGTCACAAGAAAGAGAGAAGACACCATCCTGTATAGTGTTTAGAGGCGGCACAGAGAAAACCACATGAGGAAACAAGCTTTGGCCACAGACCTGCTGCATTTGGGTGAGCAGAATTAACAACACACATCATGTCTGAATGAATGAAGAAATGCAAAGAGGAAGAGAGAAATGTGAATGGTAAAGGCGTGACCTCCATTCTTGTATTACAAGGTTGCAGGAATGACTTAGTAATGTCAAAACAATCACAAATTACAATATTGTTCTAAGGCCTTGAATTTGTCAGATAAAAATATAAAACAATCTGGGATTTGTGGGCACCCATTTGAGATAACTGAATATATTTCTATGAAAGAAAATGTCTGTAGCATTTATTAAAGCCCTTTATAAACAGGTTAAACAACATTCAATCTTGGACAATGACTTACAAATTTTATATAGATCATAAATGTCCATTTTAACTCAGTCCTGCCTATTTCGTAAAAGCCTAAACAACAAAACACAATGTTAATTTGAATCATCCCTTCCAAATAATAATAAAAAAGACAGCTTATTTGGAAAAAAATGATAAAAAGTGTGTGTATATGAACTACTAAACCAAAAATGGATCTATTTCTTGCCATAGTAGTTCATATCCATGAGAATGGATTCACTACATTTCACTAACTAGTATTTGGATGAACAACAGTTTATGCTTATAACAGTATTTAATGCTAATCGATGCACCTATCAGGCCTTTTATGGCAGCTCAACTAATGCTTCTCAGTAACTGTAATTCTCTCATTTACTTCTGATTTTCACACAAATATACAGTCAAACAAAAGCGTTTGCTCTCAGGATTGAGTCCTAGATTTGGTATAGAAAACCAAACATTTTTAATATTTAATCTGAGTATCAACACAAAAACGAAGAAATCTTGAAGAAATGCTTCATAAAACAACAGCAGCAAATGTTGGCTTGAAGTATTCAGACTTCAGATCTCTCTCACCATGGTACACATCTCTCTAAACGCTCACTGTAGCTCATGACACCACTGAGGTAGATTAGAGATGTAAGAACAGTCTAAACACTACAGCAGAAAGTCTATTCATCTCAGTCTTCAAGCAATGTGTCGGCAAAAACTACTGATTAATGAACACCATGTAATAATAAATCATAAATAACAGAAGATGACTGCAATGTTTCAGATGTAAAACTAATATTTAGAAGACAGGAGGAAGAATTTGCAGCATTTAGGGGCTTGGTCAAAAAAAAAAAAATGACTTACAGATAGTATTTGAGACACTGCCGAAAAAACCTGGATTCATTTTTTGTTAATTTGCAAACAACTTTGGATAGTTTCACCCAAAAGTGAGACCCTCCACATTCAGTGTATAAATCATGTTTCTCAACTAACTTAACTTTCGTTTTTTATGTTAACCATTAAGGTATATATTTTAGCACAGTATATACAGTTGAAGTCAAAAGTTTTTGAGAACTTTCAGGGTAAATTTAACTTTTTTTGTCTTCTGGAGAACATGTAAGTTTCTTCTGTGGCAGTACTAAATGATATTTAAGCAAATTAACAAAAATGTACACATCTGTTCAAAAGTTTTCACCCCTGGTTCTTAATGCACCATTTTTCCTTCTGGAGCATCAGTGAGTGTTTGAACCTTCTGTAATAGTTGCATATGAGTCCCTCAGTTGTCCTCAGTGTGCAAAGATGGATCTCAAAATCATACAGTCAATGTTAAAAAGGGCTCAAATACAAAAAAATACTGAGAAAAAAAAAAAGAAAGTCTTTTCTGAAAAACAGTAGGCAGTTTAACTGTTCAGGACAAAAAAGGGGACTCATGAGCAACTATTACTAAACAAAAAAAGGTAACAAAACAGTATTAAGAATTGTGTGTATGCAAACTTTTCAACAGGGACATTTTTATAAATTCAACTATTATTTTCTCTTGTGGACTATATGTAAATGTCATATATGTAAAATAAACATTTTGCAGATTCTGCAAGGTGTGTGTAAACTTTTGACTTCAACTGTACTTAATCAGACAATTTGGTAGAATAATCAGTGCTAATATTATGATAATGGCACCTACTGTAAGTTTAGACTAGCTGTTTGTGTTTATATAAGACACTATATCCATTCTGGGCTTTAAAATTGTGAGTTTCTGCAAAAGGCACTTAACTTAATGCTCACTGATTATTGTAAATGCCAAGAAGTCCATCAGTGGTACACAGTCAACACTGACAAACACAGGATCCTGTAGAGGACACTTTTCATAATTGAGATGTTTTATGCAGTATGTAAAGCATGTCCATGAGCTGTGGGTCATGAATATTAATGAGCTGGGCTTTGTTATTGTAATGAGACTCAAATAGGAAAAGATTTAGACAGAGCCGGGGAGATGATCGGAAACGTGGGGAGATGCATTATAAAATCATCTTGACTCATGAATATTAATTAGGGATCATCAGCTAGTAGAACGTCCAGATTTGCTGAAAGGCAGATATTGGCAAATGTGTAGTCATCCCGCTACAATTTGAATCTGAACCCAAGCAAATATAAAATACGATTATATTAGGCTCCACACAAAGATTAAAGGTTGGGGTCAATAAGATTTCTTCTCGTTTTTGATTCTCTTATGCTCACCAAGGCTCTATTTATTTGATCAAATATACAGTAAAAAGAGAAATATTGTGAAATAATATTACTAAATAAAATAACTATTTTCTATTTAAATATATTTTAAAATGTAATTTATTTCAGTGTTGCAAAGCTGAATTTTCAGCATCGATACTCAGTTTTTAGTGTCACATGATCCTTCAGAAATCTAATATGCTGCTTTTCTGCTCAAGAAACATTTCCTATTATTACCAATGTTGCTTAATATTTTTGTGGAAGCGTGATAACATTCTTTGAATAACAGAAAGTTTGAGTAAAACACATTTATTTGTCTTTGCCATCACTTTTGATCAAATTAATGCGATCAGTTTAATGCGATCAATTTAAAAAAAAAAAAAATCTTACTGTCCCCAAACTTTTGAAAAGCAGTATACATTTAAAATGTATTGAAGCTATACTAGCTACTCAAATGTTCATTCTAACTACTCTTTGTGGTAAAATGCTTTAACACAATAAATTACTCAAAATAATACAAAAACGTAAAACAAAGCAGACCAAAAGAAAGCCCCAAACAATAATACAATCCTATTTCACAGAATAAGACGTCAATCTCCGAAACCATACAATTTAAACCATGCCACCAATGTTCAAAAGAGGTTTAGCTTCAAATAAAAAATAAAAATAAATACATTCAGCCAACAAAATTGACCAAATGCTAGCAATCATAAGGAGTCTGAGGCCCACCGGTGAAGACGCTTTACTGACAGTCTGTGCGTAATAGAGAATGAATGAGACGGGCAGCTATTGGACAGACAGATGCAGCTGAGAGGGACTGCGTCACTGGTCACAGGAAGGGCCGGCCGGTCTAAAGAGCGCTGAGCTGAGCTGGGAGCTGGAACTAGGGCAGGACTGGACTCAAGGATAGGACGTGGTTTGTTCTCAACTTCTCCGAGACTTTGAATGCTGGATCAACCACTGCAGTGTGATATCTGCAGGAAGGAAGAGATCAATAATTATGTTGTTTTTATAATATCTTTTGATTCACCCCCAAAACATTGAACTGTTTGACAGCAATTCAAAAGTACAAAATGTTGCATGGAAAAAATGTACTATAATATACAGTTGAGGTCAAAAGTGTACATACACCTTGCAGAATCTGCAAAATGTTAATTATCTTACTAAAAATAGAAGGGATAGTACAAAATGCATGTTATGTTTTATTTAGTACTGACTTGAATAAATATTTCACATAACGGACATTTACATATAGTCTACAAGAGAAAATAATAATTGGATTTATAAAATAATTACCCCGTTCAAAAGTTTACATACACTGTGTTCTTAATACTGTGTTGTTACCTGAATGAGCCACAGCTGTTTTGTTTTTTTTGTTTGTTTGTTAGTTTAATGATAGTTGTTTATGAGTCCCTTAAACTGCCTGCTGTTCTTCAGAGAAATCCTTCAGGTACCACAAATTTAGTTTTTCAGCATTTATGTGTATTTGAACCCTTTCCAACAATGACTGTATGATTCTGAGATCTCTCTTTTCACACTGAGGACAACTGAGGGACTCATATGAAACGATTACAGAAGGTTAAAACACTCACTTATGCTTCAGAAGGAAACACTCAATTAAGAGCCAGGGGGTGAAAACCTTTCGAATTCGAAGATCAGGGTAAATTTTTTTACTTATTTAGTCTTCTGGGAAACATGTAAGTATCTTCTGTAGCTTTCTCAATATGATATATAGGCAAAATAAGAAAAATATACACATCCTCATTCTTTTCAAAAGTTTACACCCTTTGTTTTTTCCTTCTGAAGCATCAGTGAGTGTTTGAACCTTCTGTAATGGTTGCATATGAGTCCCACAGTTGTCCCCAGTGTGAAAAGATGAATATTAAAATCATACAGTCATTGTTGGAAAGGGTTCGAATACACAAAAATTCAGAAAAACCAAAGAATTTGTGGGACCTGAAGGATTTTTCTGAAGAACAGCAGGCAGTTAAACTGTTCAGGACAAACAAGGGACTCATGAACAACTATCACTAAACAAAAAAAGAAAACAGCTGTGGATCATTCAGGTAACAACACAGTATTAAGAATCAAGTGTATGTAAACTTTTGAACAGGGTCATTTTAATAAATTCAACTATTATTTTCTTTTGTGGACTATATGTAAATATTTTATGTGAAATATCTCATTCAGGTCAGTATTATATAAAAAAAGAACATGTATTTTGTATGATCCCTCTTATTTTAGTAAAATAATTAACATTTTGCAGAATCCGCAAGGTGTATGTAAACTTTTGACCTCAACTGTAGTCACACACTGCAGCTTTATAATACAAATAAGAATAATTATTGCTGGTTTCTTGCATGTTAGCTCATATTCCATCAAACTGGAGCAACAGAGTTCTGCACGGATGATGTATTTTTGTAGGCCCACACAGAAGTCATCATCACGGTTTCCCTCATTAAAAAGCCAATAGGATTTTCCACTGACCTTTGTATTCTTACACAAAATAAGCTCTGTGACCTTCAAAAGTTTATGGCTTTTCCACATTTTGTTAATCAAAATCATCTTCACAAATCACTAAGTTTGAAGCCTAAATACAATTGCCAGGTTGTTAGGCTAAAAACAAACTGCACCAGTCATCGTCACCACCATTAAGCTACAAACAACTCTTCAGGCTTTTTTTAAATTGTACACTTTAGAAAGTTTGAATCGTGTATAAACACCATGAGGCTGTAAAACCAGACTTGTGAGTAGATGAGTTTTGCTGTTTAGGCATTTAGTCACTTGCTGGCAACCAGATTTTTCAAGACAAGTAAAATCTTAACATTAAATCTTAAATTAAACAGTCAATGGCTTATTAAGCAACTATGTTGATTCACTTTCTTATACGCAGCTATTTGATGACAGAATGACTGCTATCAGTGATGCTTGCAAACATAAAACTCATCACTGACAGGTGAACAAGTAAATGTCTCCCGAAAACAGTTTTACGCCTTTAAAATTGTGAGTACATTTGAGTGTGTGTGTGTGTGTGTGTGTGTGTGTGTGTGTGTGTGTGTGTGTGTGTGTGTCATAGTTTGGGAACATATTGGCTTCCCAAGAAAACATATTGGCTTTTCTTTGCTAATTTGCTGCTTGAAAGGCTAATAAAAACAGTGAGTAATGTAGTGTAACAAATGCAAATGGACAGCTTCTTAGCGGAAATGAAGATGAAAACACAACCACCATAACTGTAATGCTTGGTGAAAAAAAAACTAAAGCTTAAAAAGAACAAAACAACTCCCCATCGCTGTAATGTGAGTCACAGTGAGGTGGTTCATGACTCATTTGATTTAGCATTAGCCGCTGAAGTAAACATACTCTGTGCACTCTTGCGGTCTCTCACGGTTACTTTTTCAAGAAATGTTATCATTTTCCACATTAAAAGGAGAAGTTCACTTCCAGAACAAAAATTTACTCTTCCCCTTGTCATCCAAGATGTTCATGTCTTTCTTTCTTCAGTCGTAAAAAAAATTATGTTTTCTGAGGAAAATATTTCAGGATTATACTCCATATAGTGGATGTCTATGGTGCCCCAAGTTTGAACTTCCAAAATGCATTTTAAATGCAGCTTCAAAGGGCTCTAAATGATCCCAGCAAAGGAAAAAAAGAGTCTTATCTAGCAAAACGATCTGTTATTTTTAATTTTTTAACCTCAAACTCTTGTCTTGCTCTTCCTGAACTCTGTTTTTTTCTGGTTCGGGTCAGTTAGGGTATGTCGAAAAACCATCTCATTTTCTCCTTCAACTTCAAAATTGCCCTACATCACTGTTTTACCTTTTTTGTTAAGGGGGTTTTTGCATATTCACTTTGCAAACACTGGGTTGGTACTATTGCAGTGATGAAGGATGATTTTGAAATGATTTTTGAAGTTGAGGGAGAAAAGAAGATGGGAGTTTTTCAACATACTGTACCCTAACCTTCAGGCAGAGCAAGACAAGAAGTATATAAATTGTAATAAAAAAAAGAAAATAACCGGTAGTCTCGCTAGATAAGACCCCTTTTCCTCGGCTGGAATCATTTACAACCACATTTGGGATCGTTTGAAGCCGCATTTAAACTACATTTTGGAAGTTCAAATTAGGGGCACCATAGAAATCCACTAGAAAAGTTTTCTTCAAAAAACTATTTATTTACGACTGAAGGAAGAAAGACATGAACATCTTGGATGACAAGCGGGTGAGAACATTATCTGTAAATCTGTTTCGTATTAAATGCAGTAACTCTCACCTATATTGTCTTTCTCTTTGCATGAAATGGAGTAGCAGCAGATCTCTCTGTCTTGAATGGCAGACAGGTTCCTGTGGAAAAAGGAAACATTAGCCATTTTTTGAGAGTAGCCTTATATGAACTCATTTTAAAGATCTGGGAATGGTCACCCGATGTCACAACATCTCAGAAATAAACAGACACAAAAATAAGAAATAAGACACAGTCTATTTTGGAGGTTAAATAACAAACAAAAAAAGTCTAAAAAGAGGAAGGCAATGCTACGTGATTAATATGTGACCCTGGACCACAAAACCAGTCTTAAATAGCATGGTTATATTTGTAGCAATAGCCAAAAATACATTGAATGGGTCAATTTATAATTTTTTCTTTTATGCCAAAAATCATTAGGATAGTAAGCAAAGATCATGTTCCATGAAGACAGTTTGTACATTTCCTACTATGAATATATCAAAACCTAATTTTTGATTAGTAATATGTAAAGGTGATTTTCTCAATATTTCAATTTCATTACAATCTAAATCACCTAGAGATCATACTGCCATCATATGACAGCAAATTGAATCTGTATGAAGCAGAAAACACTACACAAATCTTTCACTATTATGGCCCAAACTTGTTAATCAAACAAGCATTTGAAAAAAGATCAAGCAATAAAAGTCTTACATCTTTTCGATTAGTTGTTTTTCATCTAGTGCACTGGGGAGGTCTCTTTTGTTGCCAAGGACAAGTACCTGTGAAGGATAAGTTAGTAACAATAAATCACCCCAAATGCACTTCTTGAATTGTTTGAAACCTCTTTAAGTTTGCACGATTACATTGGCACTTTCATTTGCAGTGCCTAAAGATTTATGTTATAGGGTGTTGGTTCTACATCAGATCGTGATAAAGCTGTCTTTTTAAATCGTTTGCTTTAGTAAATAGTGGACGGCACTGCCAAAAGTCCCATCACTCCCGACAGACAGATAATCAATGAGCGATCTGTTTTCTCTGTGCTGAATTCTCTGCTGAAGATAAGACCTATAATGCCCCCAGTGAGCACATCTCGGACCACAGGAGCTGACGCTAGAGATGCTTAGTCATCCTCCTTTAATACAACACAGCAGCTGGGGAAAGATCTGGAAAAGGTGTGGTGTGATGGTTAGGCTTGGTTTTCTGTTGTTTTGGTAAATTCAGCAGTAATAAAACAGTATAACATATTAACAAGAGAGACGCCATGCCAGCTTCTGTGGCATTTTTCATGGTGAGAAAAATGTATGGCTAAATTAAATAAGGTTTTTAATATGAGAGACAGCCCTCCATTAACAGCACAGCGGGAAATGATCAGCTTCTGTAATAAAACAGAATTCTTCTTACAGGAATGCCTTGCAGCTGTGGTTTGTCTAACAAGTTGTGTAGCTCGTTTCTGGAGGCTTCAACCTTTTCACGATCTGCGGCGTCAACCATATACCTGAAAACAGCAACAGAATCTGTAATGTAGTTGTTGATAATGTAACACGAGAACGTCATGTTAGGGATAATATATAGTCAGTCAGACGTTATCGCAAAATAAACGTTTCTAGGGTGATCAGGACCACCAACATGAAGCAGAGTGGTCTTGAAGAGGTTTATTTTGTGATAATGTCTGGCTGATTGTACATTATACCATGTATTACATAGCTACTTATCAAAAAAGTAAATAAATGGGCGAAAAATACTGATTATTTTGTTTAAACTATAACAAACTATAATAGTTTATATCTTGAGCTAAGAAATACAGTCTGTTACAACACAAAGGAACAAAATGAATACTAAAACAATATCTATTTATTTGTTATTAATAAATATTATTACTTTAAAAAACAACTAGAAATCAATACTTTTATTCAGCAAGGATTTAAAGCGACCATAAAGACATTTATATTGTTATAAAAAAGCATGTTCTTTTGAATTTTCTATTTTAAGAATCCTGAAAAAAATGGATCACCTTTTCCACCAAAAAATTAAGCATTTTTTAACACTGAAGAAATATTTCTTCAGCAGCAAGTCAGCATATAAGAATGATTTCTGAAGGATCATGTGACACTGAAGACTGAATTAATGATGTTACAAAATTCAGCTTTGCATCACAGGAATAAATAAATTTTTTATGCTATTTTAACAAGACCATACATAATATACTTCAGTGAAAAATAAGAAAGTACAGGTTGTCTCAGTATAAACCCAATCAAAACCCTCCCACCCAAAAGACATTTGAATATAAAGTCAAGAATTTAAAAAATAAATAAATAAATAAATAAAAAAGAAAGAAGAGAACAAAATAATAAATTAAATTAAAAAAATCAATCTTCACTCTTTCCAGTAGAGGTTAAATTACATTTTTAAATATATTAAAATGCACATATATTATAAAATATATATAAATATAATAGCAAATAAATGCAGCCTTGGTGATCATAAGACACATTTATTTAAAAAAAAAAAAAAACTTAATCAAACGTGGTAGTGTATATTAATTTATTATTAATCTAACCTTTTTCAACAGACTACAGAAAGTAATGTCTAATCTTAAGTTCTCTCTTTTATCTAGCTCCTAGATGCACTAGGACGATCATTATGCAAAAATATCTAACCGCTCAATGCCACTGACCAATCAGAATCAAGTATTGCAGAGGGCAGTAGAATACACCATTCTGAAAGTCTCTGAGGGGACAAAAAGCAGATACCATACTCACACAATAGCATTGACGCCCCGGCAGTATCGCTCCCACATGCTCCTGAACCGTGGCTGCCCGCCTATATCCCAAATCTACAAGAAAACAGCACATATTTGCTATAGGGTTGAATAATTTTGACATGATGGCAGGCACTTGTGATGCATATAAAGTGTACATAAAAGTCTTTATATCTGGATCCAAGAAAACCACCCTTGATGTAGAAAAATAATCAGTGTGGATGGGACTTACTTTTATTGTTACATTGCCTTTGGTGACTTTCCTCATGTTGAAGCCGACTGTAGGGATCATGTCTTCATTGAACTGACCAGACTAGTGAAGGAGAAACATGTAGGTCATTTAAATTATAAAAAAGTTCTATATAATAGTGACAAAATACAGTGGTGGCCAAAATTATTAGAACACTAGTATTTTCACCAGCTAAAATATGGTTTTAAGTTAGATATTTCTATCTTTTGCTGCAGCGTGTCTGTAGGAAATATCAGTTTACATTTCCAAACATTCATTTAGCCATTAATTGCAATAATCAAGTAAGATTTCTGCTTGCACAAGGAGTCTGACAACGGCCGGTGCTCCACACAGAGATCTGATCTAATCATCATCATCCAGTTTGTCTGGAATGACATGAAGAAACAGAACAAAACGGGACTGACTAAATTTAGAAGAACTGTGGAAACGTCTCCAAGATGCTTCAAGAAACCTACCTGCAAAGCTACAGTACTGTTAAAAGTTTTAGGCACTTGTGTGAAAATGCTGTAAAATGAGGATGCTGTCAAAAATAATATGATGAATAGATTATTAACTATTAACTAAGTTAAATTAACATTTGCGTTTAAAGCAGCTTTTGCCCTAGGTGCACTTGCACATAGTTTCTCAGGTAGCTTTGCAGGTAGGTTTCTTGAAGTATCTTGAAAATGTTGCCAGAGTTCTTCTGGGTTCAGTCTGTCTCAGTTTGTTGTTTCTTCAGGTCATTCCAGACAGACTGGATGATGATGAGATCATACCTTTGTGTGGAACACTGATGCCTCATGCAAACAAAAATCTCACTGGATTATTACAATTAATGGCAAAATGAATATTTGGAAATGTAAACTAATATTTCCTACTGACATACTACAGCAAAAGATAGAAATAACTTGAAACCGTTTTAGCAGGTCAAATTGTTCTAATAATTCTGGCCACCACTGTAATAGCACAAAAGAGGAAATCAATGTTAAAATACAGCTTTTGAGCCAAAAAACTTGCACAAGCAATTCATGGGGAGTTTTAGTAATAGTGACAGAAATGGTTGGCACAAGCCAGAAATTATGTTTCATAACTTAGTAAACTGTGCAAAAGATGCCATGTGGATTTGAAAATTTGTCTCAGGGGAGACAAACGAATCATTTTTAGGTGAAAAGGGAAAAAGATCTTCCCTTAAAAATATGATCATAACTACGCCACTTCATTGAGAGAGATGTTCTCATTGTAAGGACAGAAATCTAAAAGTGCTTAACTAGCTTCATGGTCATATTACAATACAACTATATGTAACTGCATGTTGCTCTGCATATGAAGATCTTCAAAGCAAAATCAAAAAGATTTCTTCTGCATTTCTTGTGGTACTTCTCTATTTTTATTGTGGCTTGTGGTTTATAGTACAAGCAAAACATGGCCCATAAATCATTTACTGAAACTAGAAAAACACCTGTGAGATGTTGAAACTTTCCCCTTGAAAATCAAACCATTATGTGGAGTTGTTAGAAACCCTGATATTGTGCTGCATTGCAGAAGCATCTATGAAAAGCAAAAAGGCAACTCTCATGATTCAGGAAAACCCATTGGGACACTAAGTTGCATTTGGGCAGTTTGCCTAAAATCAGATTCAGGCTGCCACACTCAGAGGCCTTTTGAAATATGGGACAGTGTGAGGTTTTTCAGGTTTATCAATGGATTCCACAATTGCATTATTGTGACAAGCTCGGAACTGAGTAACTGTAGGTGCTAAACACTTGGAAAGCCACAATGAACCAGCACTGACATGTCAAAAACACTTAAAGAATATTAGAAATAAAAGCCTCTCACAAATGACATCTACTCTGAGTCAGATGCATCCATAAAGGGAAGGTTGCTTTCAACAATGATCACGTAATCTATGAAGGCGATCAAAAAACATATGTCACTGATATAAACATGAAACCCATGACACCAAATTCTCATTTTGTAATCTTATAATACATTGTGAATATTATAATATATATTATAACACAATACTGGCTTTATTAATCTGATTACAGAAGCACACCAGTGGCTTCTCCTCCACCCTAAAAGTCATCAGAGTTCTCTAACCTGCAGAAACTTGTATTCATATTTACTGACAGGCTAAAACATTAAGCAGTCCATGGAAAACATCACACCCATATTCATAAAAACACATTGCTCATTTAAACATTGCTCGTTTTAAAGCATCTGTTCTCCACCCCCAGCAGGCGATGACATGACAACGGTAGAATATGTTGAAACTGTGAGGAATGAAACCAGACTTACAGCAATCACGTTGACAAAAGTGGTTTTTCCAGAGTACTGCAGTCCCACCAGCGTCAGCTCCATCTCTTCCTTCCAGAAGAGCGACCTGAACCAGTCCAGGAGCCGGTGGATGAGGGCCAACATCTCTGCGCTGCGCTGCTGGGTGAACTCTGATGGTCAGGATGAGGCAGGGCAGATTCTGTTCCTGCTGGACAAATCGAAGAGAAAGAGGAAGCAGGCTGAAGTCAGGTGACAACAAATGACGCACAACAAACGCGCCGCGCCGAAAATGATCGGGCGGATATCGTTCAAAATAAAAGTCCGACAGCATTTGAGGAACTAAGTACGCATTTCTTAAATCTCTTACACTGCCAGTTAAAAGTTTTTGAGCAGTAAAAATTTTAATGTTTTTTTTTAAGTCTCTTCTGCTCATCAAGCCTGCATTTATTTAATCTAAAGTATAGCAAAAACAGAAAAAAAAATATTTTTAATATTTAAAATAAATATTTTCTATTTGAACATATTCTAAAATTGATAAATTTTATAAATTTAAAATGTATTCCTAAATTTTCAGCATTATTACTCCAGTCTTCAGTGTCACATTATCCTTCAGAAACCCTTCTAATATGCTGATTTGCTGTTTAAGAAACATTTTTTAATTATTATTATTATTATTATTATTATTATTATTATTATTATTATTATTATTATCAATATTTTAAACCACTGAGTAATTTTTTTCAGGATTATTTGATGAATAGAAAGATCTAAAGATCTGCATTTGTCTGAAATAAAAAAGTTTTGCAACATTATATACTATACCATTCAAAAGCAATTTTTTTGGCAAAGAAATTATAAGAATTATTACTTTTATTTAGCAAGGATGCTTAAATTGATTAAAAGTGATAATACAAATATTTATAAGGTTACAAAATATTTCTGTTTCAGATCTTTTCTGTTCTTATGAACTTTCTATTAATCAAAGAAACTTGAAAAAAGCTGTTTTCAACATAATAATGATACTAATTGTTTTAAAACAGCAAATCAGCACATTACAATGATTTCCGAAGGATCGTGTGACTGGAGTAATGATGCTAAAAAGTCAGCTTTGTAATCACAGGAATAAATTACATTTTAAAATATACTCAAATAGAAAATAGTTATTTTAAATAGTAAAAATATATTTTTATATTCTAAAATGTAATTTATTCCTGTGATCAAAGTTAAATTTTCAGCATCATTACGCCAGTCTTTAGTGTCACATTATCCTTCAGAAATCATTCTAATGTGCTGATTTGCTGTTCAAGAAACATTTTTTTAATTATTATTATTATTATCAATATTTAAAACCATTGAGTAAATGTTTTTCAGGATTCTTTGATGAATACAAAAATCTAAAGATCGGCATTTATCTGAAATAAAAAGCTTTTGTAACATTATACACTATACCATTCAAAAGCTTGGAGTCAGTATATTTTTTTGGCAAAGAAATTATAGAAATTATTACTTTTATTTAGCAAGGATGCTTAAATTGATTAAACGTGATGATAAAAATATTTATAAGGTTACAAAATATTTCTGTTTCAGATAAATGCTGTTCTTCTGAACTTTCTAATAATTAAAGAAACATAATAATAATAATTGTTTTTAAACAGCAAATTAGAATATTACAATGATTTCCGAAGGATCGTGTGTCTGGAGTAATGATGCTAAAATAATGACAGGAATAAATTACATTTTAAAATATATTCAAATAGAAAACTATTTTAAATAGTAAAAATATTTCTAAATGTTACCATTTTTGCTTAACTTAGGATCAAATAAATTAAGGCTTGGTGAGCATTAGAGACTTCGTTTAAAAACATAAAAAATCTTTCAAAAACTTTTGACTGAAAGTCAGTTAATTAAAAACAACAAAAGTGACAGATTATTGAAATATTATGATGATTGTTTTGGTAATACAACTGATGCATAAAGTTTTCCTCTGTATGTGTTTATGTTGTTGTTATTTTATTTTTTGTTATTTGTCTTAATGTATTAAATGTTGTATGTGAAGCTTTACAAGGTGTGATGTGTTTTTTCTTTGTTTTTCCTATAAAGATTTAATTCTATCTATCTTATGTTCTGTCTTTGATACAGTATGTTTATTGTTTGACGCATAAAAAATAAGTAAGTGCGTAAATGAATGCATGAATAAATAAATAAATACTTGGGAAACATTTTTGCATCAAAGTAACATGCAAGCTTTGTATTACTTTGCTTGCATAACAAGATAATGAAGTCCAAATGTATTTATTAAGTACTAAGTAATCAAACAATCAAATAAATAAACATACAAGAATAAATAAAATTATTTATTAATTTAGTTTGTCGCTTGTTTATAACCAAGTAAGCCATCAAATAAATATTTAATAAAAGTAATAAATAAATCCATTTGTGACCCTGGACCACAAAACAAGTTCTTTTATGTCTAAAATCATTAGGATATTAAGTAAAGATCATGTACCATGAAGATAAAATATATTTCCTACCATAACTATATCAAAACTTAATTTTTGATTGGTAATATGCATTACTAAAAACTTCATTTGGACAACTTTAAAGGCGATTTTCTCAATATTTAGATTTTTTTGCACCCTCAGATTCTAGATTTTTTAAATAGCTGTATCTCAGCCAAATATTGTCTGATCCTAACACACCATACATCCATAAAATTGACCCTTATGACTGGTTTTGTGGTCCAGGGTCACATTTTATAGAATATTATATCCACCTTTTTCTAACCGTAAGAGTAGGCTATGCGCAGCCTTTTGTAAATTTTATAGGTCTGGCTTTCAGTCTCATCTGCGTCCAGCTATGTTTATCTGTACAACAGATCATTTTGCTGCTTAATATTGGAAATTGGTGTGTCTTACCATATTTTTTAATTATTGATGTATTATCTTAATTATGAACACACTGTATTGTAGTGCAAACAGTTTTACCGTTTACCGCACGTTGTTATTCTTCACGTTATTTCCTTATAGCGGATAATAAATCGGAAGTCTCACCTTGAAGAAAAAGGTGATATTCAATTTTTTGTTTATATAGTGTTATACAAACAGTGCGTTATGGGAGACCGGGGAGTGTTGTAACACAGGGTTAGTTGTAACATAATTGTAGATTTTATGACCAAAAAAATGATTTTCAGAAATTAAAGTAATTTATCAGGGCTATGTATGCACGCATTCCGCGTGAGGCTCACGCAATTGACACTTTTCACACGCTCTCACGCCACAAATCCATTTTCTCACGCAGTCAAAAGCACCCTCAGTTAAAACTGTAATAATAAGATATTGCCTAAACAAATTTGGTAAAGGCTCCAGGGCGTATTTGCGGTTGTACTCTGGAAATCGCCAAAAGACAACGTGTTTTCGTAGCGCTGAGCAATGTAGCCAATCACAGGCATATCTGTTGATCTTGAACACCTGTGATTGGCCATTACGTTCTGAATTCACTCACCTCTAAATGCCAGATTCTTTCCCTTGCCTGTAAATAAGCGGTTCATTGATTATAAAGGGACTTTTGCGATTAACTGAAGTGACTCGTTTTTAGTGATGATCAAGGAAGGGCTATTGCGCACTCCTAGGCTACATATAATCCGTTCAGAATCTGAATAAAAGTTTTTTTTTCTGTCCTACTACAGGCCATATACCCTGCACAAGAAGCAAAGTTTTGGGAGTGATAAATCCCTCATGAATGAAGGATTTATTTTCGAATGGTAGAAAAATATATAATTTCTCAGAACAGCAGACTAATAGATTAACAGAAAATATTTGAAATTTCATGTCAAAATATTTTATTAAATACGGTTGCAATTATTTATAAAAGTATAATGACTAAATCTTGCAATTCTTTCACTGTACATTGCTATTCTTGTTGAGGTAAAAATTAATAGTTTTGCAGCACTGCAGTCTGACTTCAGCATTGTGAAATTATATATATATATATATATATATATATATATATATATATATATATATATATATATACACACACATACATACACACACACACACACACACACACACACACACACACACACACACACACACACACACACACTCAGCAATTATGTTTGTGCTAAATTTAAAGTCTTAAAATGAATACAGTATATGTTTTTGTAACTTTAAATGGTTCATTTTATTCAAAAAACTAATTATTCTTTGTTCTTCAATCAAGTTTTGGCATAAAATTTAAAATAAGAAGTAAATGGACACGAAGCAGGCTACCATATAAATAAGCATACAAATAAGATTAAAAAAAATCTTTGTAAATATAGCAATATATATCATAGACCTTGTAAATAAAAAGAAAGAAAGAAAGAAAGAAAGAAAGAAAGAAAGAAAGAAAGAAAGAAAGAAAGAAAGAAAGAAAGAAAGAAAGCTCAGTAAATACAGAAAGCGTCTACTGGACAATAAACATTTCCGCTTATTTGTTATTTGTTTGAACAGATGTAAAGCTCGTAGCAGTTCATCGATCTTCCACACGATGGCGCTAAAACCTTACAATAAAAAGATGAGACCTTCGCGTCCTAACAAGACCTCGTACTTGTTGCTGTAAGCAGTCTGTCATATGCAAATTTACAAATAGTTTTTTGCAAACCTATTGTTACGTAATACGTCCAACGTATTATCAATAACGTTATTTATTAACGCAATTCATATACGTTATTGTCTACTTACAGTTATTGTTTACTTGTTTTTAGAAACTAAAGATTTTTTTATGATAGCCAGTGGCAACATTACCACTTCATTTCACTTTTATTTGTTTGTTTGTTTGTTTATGCATTTATTTGTTTATTGCTTGCATTTTGATGTGAGCTCTACACTAGTTAAGACAAAATCTTATCATCCTGGTTTGGCACAGTACATAGTCCATAACTAATTTTACAAGCAAATTGAACATTATAATACTTAATATCTCTAAAACATAGATTTAATGTATTGCTTAATTATATATGTACAGTCCACATCCTAATAATCATTTACAGCTTAACATAATACCGCTGTTGTCTCATAATCATTAACTGTGGTGTCTGTACTGCACGCTGGATGTGTGACATGTGGCTGAACATGTTTCGGCTCAGTGAGCGCGGCCTACCGTGTGGCTCTACATGTGATCTGCAGGTCCGGCGCGATTACGCGCTTCCCAGCGGGGCGGAGGAGTGAAACTGCACTGGATCGAGCACACAGCCAGACACGCTGGGAGTATTAACCTAATTCAACAGCTAACCAGCATTAGAAAAAGACCTGATTCATTTCAGAAATGCAACTCTGTTGCACATACTGTAATTTAGTGGTAATTTTTTGCTCATTTTTGTAGAAAGTGCGCCACAGAATCTTATCGAAATGCATGTATTTTAGTTAGGAGGTGTGAGGCTGGAATATCTGTAACCTGACTCTTATCATACTGTGTCTAAAGTATTTGCATAGACAGAGCAAGTTTATGGGTTATGTAAGTGTTATATAAGGACGAACTGTGATGGGAAAAACAGCCAGGTTTGTTTTTTGTTTTTTTTGGTGTGTGTGTGTGTGTGTGTGTGTGCTTTCAAACACAGACTGAGACATGGTTTCCACAGGAAAAAAACTTTATTAATACTTTTTCTTTAATGTATGTCAACAATACTTTAGACAAAATATATACATCAAACAACCTTCTCTTAGGTCCCAAAATAAAAAGTAAGTACCTCTTCCTATACAAAACTAATATATTGTTTTTAACATTACATTCACTTTCTTTCGCTTCTAGAATCCAGAATTAAAAACGTAGATATCCGCCATCATGTTTACTGCTTTAAACAGGTAAAGGCAACAGCATGTCCTAATTTGACCAGAAATGAACACAGAACATGATGCAGGTCGAGTCTAGGTCCAAAGCTATGTACACAATCTCATGGCATACAGCGCTCGGGCTGTCTAAAACTCATATGTGTGGGTCACGTATCAAAAATACAGATGTACAAGGAGTATAAACAAAATAATTACACAACGCAGTTTACCTCACGACAACTTCACCTCTACGTGCACGAATGGATGACAAACTCAAAAGCCACAGCACTCCCGTATTTACACGAGCGTCACGTCGTTTATGCGGGGAAACTCAGGTGAGCGCGACATGAGAAACGTGCACACGCGTGTGCTCCGGTCAACCAAAGCAAAGACATTTATTTGGTAGCTTTCTAGTCTAACAGGACGGTTCTTATCGGTTAAAGCAGTCACAGAAGCAGAAGAGAGTGGAGCTTCCTGATCGAGCGTCCACGGCACAGAGAAATGTCCCAAAAAGCAGCATCTACAGGGGTGATGTTTTATTACAAAAATGACTTTTTCGGTTACATTCAACAAATGAAAAGGTGCTTGTGCAAAGGGCAAAGTCCTTGTTGTTGGGGGACCGTCTGCACGTCACATTCTGGGTTATTGTTTTTGACTTAAACATTCGTGCAGAGAGCAGCCGTTCGCTCACCCCAGGTCTTTTTACTCTAAGGACAGAGCTCACTGTCCTCATTTTGACCTTCTTCACAGTGTCTCACAGTGCTTTGCACAGGGCCTCCTTTACCCGTCTGCGTCCGCGCGGACCGTTCCATCTCTGGGTGTGTGTCTGCTGGTTGTGAAGGGAGTTGATAAGAGTGTGAGTGTCTGTGCGGTTGGAGGAAGGCCGTCGTACGTCTGAGAGGGCGTACTCGAGGGCGCTTCTTTGAAGTTTGCCTTGGCGCCCTCTTCAACCGAACCCTCTTCGGGAGCTTATTCAGCAGGGATGTCCACTCTTAAGACCAAAACATTCAGAGAGCGGGCTACTGGTGGACCCCAGAGTAGGTCCTCAGTCTTTGGTTTCCAGGTTTAATGGGGGAACTTGTTTCAGGGCCTGCAGGAGCGCAGGAGAGTCCATGGATGTCGGTGTCGAGACGGGGGAGCCCACTCTCGAGGACATGACCAGGGACGAGGGGAGCTTCTCGGGGGACATACCCGGCGGGGAACCGCCAAGCCCTGGGTACAATACGGGCATGGCACCCGGGTACCAACACTTCTCTAGCATGGGCAAGTACGCGGCGGCCGCTCCAGGCGGAAAGAGGTAGAAGGGCATGCAAAGGGGCTGGTGTGGAGAAAAGCTCACGTAGGGGCTGTGGCCCCCCACTACGTCGTGAGATTCATCCTCCGACGAGTCAGACCTCTGGCGCTTGGCCTGTGGCTCGTCCAGCTCTTCTTTAATGCTCCCGCCATACTGGAGATCTCCAGCATCTTTGCCGTAGTAGATCGGCCGCTGGGCTTTGAGTTCACGCTTTTCAAGCTCGCCCCCATAGCCGCTGTCAGTATCCGTATCACTTCCGCTTTGCTCACTACTGTGGGGATAAGTCCTTTGAATGACTGGCACACAGTTCTTAGCATGGCCTTCTGCTGCTTTCGGCTGTGGGCTTGCCGGTTTCTCCCTGGTTTCTTGAGCTTTGGGAGTAGGCTCGCCTAGGCGAGGGCTTGGCGGGCTTTGAATAAGGTCAGACGCCACCTTTTGCAGGTGGTTGATTATGTGGGCGGGCGTCAGGTCACGCATTGTCTCCTGGTTGGCCAGGAACTGAAGAACCTCCTTGGCACACAAGTGGAACCCGGAACGAAACATCTCCTCACTGTTTTCTGAATGCCCATTTCCTTGTTCACCTGCAAAAAAACCATACGGGTTAGAAACCAAACTGACATTTTCCATCCCAACTGTGTTGCGTAAGCATGTCTCAATGTCTTTATTTTGTAATGCACTCGAAAACATACAAATGGGGAGGGGAGGTGAAAAGTTCAGCAGAGCTGCTTCCTGTGATATGGTCACACTTTAAGTGCATGATTGAAAACTCACCAATCTGCATTCCATTCTGCAAAGAAATGATCTTCTGTTGCTGCTGCTCCAGCAGGTTGTTAAGAGCCTTCACATGTTTGAGCGTGAGCTCCAACACAACAGCTTTCTCCAAGTGTCCCAGAGTCTAAAACAGGAAGAACCCAGATAAGCATGTTGATCTTTCTTATGTAACGCTCTCCGCTGCGGCTCAGAGAGGACAAACCTGCGCAGAGCAGGAGCGAAGACACTCCTCTCCGCTCACCAGTGCATGCACATGTGCGTGCAAGTAATATTCAAATATTTCAAATTACATTCTAACATGCCCTCCTGATGTGTGACTCAGGATATGGAAAGCTGAAAGTACTTAAATTATGTTGTTTACAGGTTGTATATATATATATATATATATATATATATATAAAAAAAAGCACATTATAGCAGGATGACTAATCCAAAAGCAGGACAAACTTGATTTATTCATGATCAACAAGCAGGTGGCGCTTTATACTACAACATAGTGAGGTGAGCCCATCCACTCCCATATTACTTACAGTGAGTTTAAGGTGCTCGGGCAGCAAATCCTTCAACTGCGCGATGCACTCATTTATTCTGTCTCTCCTTTTCTTCTCGATCAATCGATGAGGCAGTTTGTATGTATCCTGGGAATTAATTAAAAAAATTCCATTAACTTTCATGCAAAAAAAAAAAAAAAAAAATCATTGAAACAGTTTAAATCTTGTTTTAAACACTAAAAGGAATTTATATTACACAAAAGTGACATGCGTAATCATATTCGTGCGTAATTGCGCATTTCGTACCTTACTGTCCTCACTGCGCTTCATTCCCCGCCGGGGCTTATACACGTACATAGGAAAGTCCATTCTATAAAATACAATAAAAACACAGGCAATTAGAGATCTATCTCATTGAAAAGCTTTCAAAAACATAAAAACGCAGTTTCTGGAGAGTGAGACTTACCCTTGCATGTCCGCGATATCCACCGAGGAGTGTTTGGCCATACATGGAGGAGGCTGAGCACTGGTAATCCTTTCCATTTTACCCTGTTAATATGTCGTAGGGTAGATTTAATAAAAATATATGTGTTTATAAAAAATAAAAAGCAGATCCGTCACTCTCTCATAAAAGTCCACATGTATTTCCTTCGAATAAAGTAGTTTTGGTTCCAGATATGTTGTCTCAAAACTAGGACGACGCTGAAGTGATGTTGTTGTGAGGTGGAGGAGCAGGAGGCGTTTGTCGGCTCCAGTGCTGGTTAAATGAGTGTATGTGGGTGGATTTGAAGTACGTGTTAAATAAACCCTGTGACTGCAGACACGTCTCGAGCTCCAGTCACATGAGCCTCACGTGTGTGACGGCGCTTTCAGAGCTCAACCCATTTACAGCAGACCGCCCGCCCTCTCGGGTCCCGTGTACCACCATGCTGCTACTGCTCTCTCTCTCTCTGAGCGCACAATAACAGCTCGATTCAGAAACGTGTTAGTCTACTTTGTTATGAGCGCCTTATCCTGGATTGACTTGAAAACGTGATATATACAAAGATTATGTAGGCTGAAGTGTTTCAGAGTATTTTATCTAACTCTTTTGTCAAAAACAAAAACACCAGAAAGACGTTTATTGCATGGGTTTCACAGTTAGGTACCATCGTAATTACGACAGAATTACCAACCTTAAAAAAAGTTAAATATTTTTTACTATTTAAAAATTTTCTATTTGACAATATTTGAAAATGTAATTTATTCCTGTGATTTAAAAACTGCATTTTTAGCATCATTACTCCAGTCGCATAATCCTTAAGAAATCATTCTAATATTCTGATTTAAGATAAGTAGATTTTTTTCAGGTTTATTTGATTAATAGAACGTTCAGAAGAACCGCATTTATCTGAAATAGAAATCTTTTGTAACATTACAAATGTCTTTATCATCTCTTTTGATCAATTTAAAGCATCCCTTTTTAAATAAAAAGTATTAATTTCTATCCTTTCCTCAAGCTTTTGAATGGTATAGTGTTTGATGTTACAAAACCGTTTTATTTCAGATAAATGCTGATCTTGGGATCTTTCTATTCATCAAAGAATCCTGAAAAAACGTACTCAACTGTTTTAAATATTGATAATAATAATTATGATGTTTCTTGAACAGCAAATCAGCATATTAGAATGATTTCTGGAGGATCATGCTACACTGAAGACTGGAGTAATGATGCTGAAAATTTAGCTTTGATCACAATAATACATTTCATTTTAAAATATATTCAAATAGAAAGCAGTTATTTTAAATAGTAAAAATATATTACAATATTACTGATTTTGCTGTATTTTTAATCAAATAAATCCAGGCTTGGTGAGCAGAAGAGACATCTTAAAACACACACACACACACACACACACACATATATTATAGCCTATATGTCTAATATTTCCTCTCCAGAGCAAGCTGTGTTTGCATAAAGGATTAAAATGCTTTAAAAACAAGCACATATTTTGTTTCACACACTGGCCTGCAGCAGAAGTTTCTAGAAAACAACTGATGTCAAATGAATAATGTCTAGAGCACCTGTTGCTGCATTAATATAATTCAAGTATTCATTAACAAAATTCCCCTGACGTGATGCTGGCACACGAGCTAGAGCTACACCGTTGTCATAGTTACACAATAGTAACAGATGCGCCCGGGAACGATCGCGCCGTTATTTCACACCGGGACCATTTGGCTCTCCACGTGCAGCCGCTCATGGCTCTCTCGTGCTGCGGCTCGGTTTGTTGTGGCCAGTTGTACTCTGCGGCGGTCACGTTGAACTCCTCATGGCGGCGCAGGGAAAAGGGCGGAGGCGGAGGACCGACTGAATCCCCGGGACTGACGTCACCCGGTTATTTTAGTACAGAGCAGCTCGAGCTCAGGCAGGCGCTCGTTCGCTCTGAGGAGAAAGGTGCCAATGGCGGCAGCGGTGCTCTCAGGCGCTGTTTAACTGTAAATAACGTGCAGAATGACTGTTATAAAGAAAACATGGCGATATTTTTTTTGTGTGTTTGTTGTTCTAGCTCTCAAAGTCCATTTTACAAAATTATTTTAAAATGTTTATGTTGTTTTCTCTCATTTGTTAATTCATTTATAAGAATATAACTTATTTATTTTTAATACATCGATTCATTCAAATAAATAAAACAAGCTATTCAAGGAAAATGTGAACCTCTCATTTCTGTGTAGGCTACTAAAGGATTAGTTCACCTTAAAATGAAAATTCTGTCATTAAACACACACCTTCATCCAAACCCACAAACGTTCATTCATTTTTGGAACACAAATTAAGATATTTAATACGAAATAAGAAATCCAAGAGCTTTCTCGATGCGTAATCAATCGGCCATATTGACGGCTCTAAATGTAAACAATGCCACTGAACCCAATGAATCTCGCATATTTTACTGTTTATTGCTGCTGAAAATAGTCATGTTATTGTCAATTATTGTCATGTTTGGGCTGTACTATTCGGTCAGACCGGGAAAAACATTTGGAGTACTATATACTGACAAAAGTGTGCAAAAAACTGTCTGAGGACAAAAGGCGTTTGTGATTGGCCAAACGGAACCAGGATTTCCAGGGCAAGAATCTTGACAACATTTGTGTGTGTTCTTACCATTTCTGGTCAGGTAGGTGAAATATTAGGCTATTATCTTAATTAATACTGCTTGCATGTATCTTTACCACCTATAAACTTTAGTTTGTCAAACTATCGTGCCTTTTCTTGCTTACTAGATCGCCTCTATTTGATTTAGCAGCTTCCACACGTTTTTACCATGGTTTAGACAGCATAAATAAGCAGAACAATGTATTCAGTAGTGCATAAACCATTAACAGTCAGAGCTGTTGTTTACATCCGAGTATTCCCAGTATGGCCGCGCATCCAGGTGACTGAGCCAAACCATGGTGTAGGTACAAACCCTCTATGACAGCAAGGGTACTACTATGGTCAAGGCACAGAAACATACTTAGGAGGGACAGAAAGCTTTTGGATTTCATCCAAAACATATTAATGTGTGTTGCAAAGATGACCAAAGGTCTGACAGGTTTGAAACGACATGATGGTGAGTAATAAATGACAGAATTTTCATTTTTGGGTGAACTATCCCTTTAAGAACTGCTAGAAGCCGCATTGAGGTTTTAAGGTCTGCTCATAAGATTCAGTTAATAATTCAAGTCCTAACAGAATTGGTGAAAAGTAGTGGGAGTTTGGTGCTTTTTCCTCTTTCGAAGTGCAGCAAGAGGATGACACAGCATCCCTCAACACAGGCGGTGGACAGAGACAGTCCATGAGACACTTCCTTCAGTCACTTCTTACATGCATTGCCTTGTTTGGTTGCACATGAAATGAGATGACAAAAACAGATTGGAGACATGTTCTTGAGGCTTTGGGTGTAATATACTGTGGTCACACTTCAGTGCTTCAAATGTTATAGCCTAGTTTGTACTTAGAACAAGAAAAATAGAGCACACAATAACCGTAAAAACTAAAAAATTAGAGACTTGGAGCATAATGCAATCAAATGCCAAACTTAAAACTGTTTTTTTTTTTTTTTTAAGTGGTTAATTTTACAGTTGGACCTTGTATTAGATCATGTGATAACTGAACTGTTTGGTTGGTTTAGTCTTAAACACTGCTGTTGCAATGCCAATTCAGTTTCACAGTGCGTTGCGTGTCTTTTCTGGGCTGTTTTCTTCGTTTGAGGAAAGTCCCCTTATTTGGCTGCAAATATGTTAACCTAATAAAAAATTTAGGAGTGTTATTATTGCTTCAAGAACTGGAATGCTGTAAAGACGTCATCAGGGATAATGCATTTCAGGAAACTGTCCATATGTATTTTATAAATAGCAGCAATATAAAAACTGTATTTACATGAGGCATATAAAATACAAGCTGCTTATTATTGCCAATGTAATTGCACTTTTCACTAACCCTTAGATTAAGGGTCAATTTGACCTGTAAATTTCATAGTTAAAGACAAGAATTTATATTTTTTTAATGCATTTTTGTTAAGCCAGTTTCTCAACACTCATAGGGTTTTTAAATTTAAAATGTATGCATTTGGCAGATACTTTTATTTGATAAAAACGTGTGAGCTTCAGAAAAGCACAAAAATGTAAATTTAAAATTAGAAAAACATATTTAAAATACTTTATATAATATGTGACCCTGGACCACAAAACCAGTCATAAGTAGCAAGGGTATATTTGTAGCAATTGTACGGGTCAAAATTGATTGATTGAATTGATTTTTCTTTTATGATAAAAATAATTAGGTAATAATAATATTAAAGATCATGTTCCATGAATATATTTTGTAAATTTCCTACTGTAAATATATCAAAACTTTTTTTTTTTTTTTGATTAGTTATAAGCATTGCTAAGAACATCATTTGGACAACTTTAAAGGCACTTTACTCAATATTTCGATTTTTTTGCACCCTTTTACAAATATGGTCCCATCCTAACAAACCATACATAAATTGAAAGCTTATTTATTCAGCTTTCAGATGATGTATAAATCTCAAAAATACAAATGACCCTTATGACTGATTCTGTGGTTCAGGGTCACATATTTGCATTTTGTGAAAAACAAAAACTGTTTTTAAAAATCATAGATTCATACTTTTTTCCTCACATGTGACAGGTATTAAAGGTTTAGTGTAGCGTACATTGTGACCTCATTTTTCTACCTAATTGTCTTTAATTGCTCTTTATAAATGGGACTGGTTAGGACATATGAACAAAATGTTACGAACACTCAAAAGTACTCTCACTCTAAGTATAAAAATGACTAATAGATCATCGCGCTCATACCTTGCCGGTTAAATGTGAAGCGTGCACCATATCCTGAGGCTCACTGTTGAAATAGCTCTCATATTAACTTTCTAATAAGCTTACTAAAAGCAGAAAATGATATTAAAGCCTTAAAAAGTTCCCATTTCTTGCTAAACTGCTAGTTCCCAGTCACATTTTCCTTCTTCCACCTTTGCATCGGTTCATTTTATTTCACAAATGTCATTTAAGTGGTGGAAGGTTTCAGTCTGATGTCGCACTTCACGCAGGGGGATTTTAGAGCGATACCTCTGTCGTCAAGTGTCAATAATTAAGCCTTTAAGGTGCTTGTCTGACACTTTAGTCACACTTCTGCTCTTTTTTACAGACAACAGCGACGTTTTACCTCAGTGTTTTACTCTGAAATCGATTTGGGACTCTCCAGTCTGACCTCTGCTACTGAATACGAAGCTGCTCTGTCTATGACTCGCAAACATAAAAACAAGTTTTAGCGGTGTGTGGAAAACAGCTTTTTACCTCTTTTGCAGATCGACATGAAAGGTCACAGAAAGTGCATTTCCTTGGGCTGCCGTCTCCAATAAAGCTTGAATTCTTAATAAGCTCAACTTCCTTTGCAATGCCAAGTCATGAGAAAGCTGTTAAATGATGCAGTCATCAATCCACACATATAAACTCGCATATGGGCAATGAAAACTTGTGCTGTCGCGGTTTTTCTACTGAAATTAACACTTTGTGTGTGGGTACTTACTTTTCTGCAGAACGCCAGCTAGTATTAATGAACAAAATAAAACAACAGCGTGACATTACAGTCAAAAGACATGCATTTAAAACTCAAGAAAAAATACAAAGCTATATTTCAGTTCTGGTCCTTGGAACAAGAAATACATATTTTATTAAATATCACTAAATTAATGTACAGTCTGATAGAATTATATATATGCATATATATTCAACTAATAAATCAGTAGTAGGTTTATTTTTCAGTAACAGTGCTGTTAATTATTCAGATCTGTATTTCTATGAAACCGTATCTCTCTATATAAAAGCAAAGACCTGCAGACATATATACATGTATTACAAGAAAAATTAAATAAAGGGAAAAAAAACAGTATTAAGAAAGAGACCTGCTTTGCTCAGCTAAAAGATGAAATAGTCTAGAAAAAATGTAACCGATTGCTTTTGTCAGCAAATATTCATCCTGCGCTTGCAGGAATATACAACAGGCACAATTAACATGGCTCTATAATGACAGGAATGATATGAGTTCAATTATTTTAGTGCATTAATTTTAAGACACACACAAAAAAAAACCTTAACTGTCTAAACAGTTTATCTCTTATTACTCAGTATATGACTTCTAAGGTCATAAATCTGACAGCACAAACAAAAGCCATAATAAAGAGCTTCTAAATACCAAACAGAACCTGATTTTATTTGTGAGAATTAAAGAAGTCTAAATTGGCAGCGTATGCATAAGCATCTCCTTTAAGCGTTGATATAAATAAATTAACTTAAATACGAAAACGTCCCCCCCCCCCCTTACACATATATCGTCAAACTTGACTTTGCAAACGGTATTCCTAAAAGTACCTGGGTTCTAATGTATGTCATTACAATCATAAAGCAAAAGAACCAAAGAAAAAGTACTGCACCGTCCCTTTAAGACATAATATACAGATGTAGTTGCATATTAAAGTATTAATATTGCACAAGATACAAAAATAAGACATCAAATACTGACTGCTATGGGTCAATACAAAAAGATGTGTGTGTCCAAGCAGCATCTACAGGCTGCAGCACATGTTCGTAAGTCGTGCGGTAGCTCATTTTCACTCTGTGGAAGGCGAGTGATGCAAATTCACTTCCTCTTTAACACGCAGAGACATTTGGCACTCGAATGGATGCGAAGAAGGGGGGGGTGAAACTTCCCTGGTGGACTACAGCCATTTATTTTGGGTGTACACAGCAGGTTGTGGTGATGATGATGGTGGTGTCTGTGATGTCTTGACACGCACATGGAAAGGCTGATGCGATGTCTGCAGGAAACCGCTGTAGGACACTTGGCCAGAGGAATGAGGGATTCAGGCGGGCTGCTGGGGGTTCACGTTCATGTGCTGGGGGTGTCCCAATAGCCCGATCCTCTGTTTCTGTTTCCTCTGCTCGGTCATCTGTCAAAACAAACACAATAAGTTTGAATTATGTTTTCCCTGCTGAAAAAAACAGCTAAAACCAGCCTAGGCTGGTTGGCTGGTCTTAGCTGGTTTAAGCTGGTCTCCCAGCCTGGCCAGGCTGGAAAAATGGCCAAAACCCCTCTAAAACCAGCCTGCCTCCCAGCTATGACCAGCTAAAACCAGCCAACCAGCCTAGGCTGGTTTTAGCTGGTTTTTTTCACCAGGGTTAATAAATATTTCTCATTTCATATTTGTCTTTCCCACACACCACACATGTAACAAAGCATTTTATGTATTTATTCATATATAATATGTGACCCTGGACCACAAAACCAGTCTTAAGTAACATGGGTATATTTGTAGCAATAGCCAAAAATACATGGGTCAAAATTATCCAAAAATGAAGTTATTTTGTACATTTTCTACCATAAATATATCAAAACGTAATTTTTGATTAGTAATATGCATTGCTAAGAACTTCATTTGGACAACTTTAAAGGTGATTTTCTCAATATTTAGATTTTTTTTGCAATCCGGATACATATAAAAACAGAGTTTTCATTTTCAAACGCTCTCTGTCCACATCAGAGTTTTCAAGCATTTTACAAAAGTTTCTCATCCACACTGAAATGTCAGAAAACATTAAATTCGCCTTTCTGCGCATGTGTAAAACCTCATAAAAGCTCACTGAGATGATACAGACGGAACAGACATATGTGACCCTGGACCACGAAAGCAGTCATAAGGGTCAATTTTGTGAAATTGAGATTTAAACATTATCTGAAAAGTCTAAAGTTGAATAAATAAGCTTTCCATTGATGTATGGTTTGTTAGGATAGGACAATATTTGGCTGTGATACAACTATTTGAAAATCTGGAATCTAAAGGGGTGCAAAAAAAAGAAAGAATATCGCCTTTAAAGTTGTCCAAATGAAGTTCTTACCAATGCATATTACTAATCAAAAATTACGTTTTGATATATTTATGGTAGGAAACTTACAAAATGTCTTCATGGAACATGATCTTTACTTAATATCCTAATGATTTTTGGCACAAAAGAAAAATGGATCATTTTGGTTTTGTGGCCCAGGGTCACGCAATTCTTTTGGCAGGATCATTTTATTTAGGGAAATATCTTATCATTCACTAATGGGTCCATGTTGCGCTCACTCATGTTTGATCTAAAAACCAGCTGCCCTCATATTTTGCCGCAGAACTGCAATTTCTGTCATCTTTTTAGGACTGTAATATGAAGAGTGTACAAAGTAATATATTTTTAGCAACAGTGTAAAAGTAAATAGCACATAACAGACACAATCCAACAGCGTTTTCAAATTTATCCACAGACAAATCTTGGTGTGGACAGAAGGCCAAAACAGAGAGAAAAAGATGCGTTTTTAAATTAAAACATATTAGTGTAGACATGGCCTTAGATTCCAAATTTGTCTCATATGCCAACAAACCATACATCAATGGAAAGCTTATTTATTTAAATTTCCAGTGATCAATAAATCTCAATTTTAAAAAATTGTCCCTTTGTTTTGTGGTCCAGGGTCACATATAAAATTAAAAAGTGTATAAATAACTCGTTTTTCTAATGAAACATCTAACAGCGACACCAGCAGTGTCTCTTGCCTCCCCTGAGCCCATTGAGTTTTAACAGGCCCCAAATAGTGATGGGTCGTTCTTGAACGATTCGTTCATTTTGAACGAATCTTTAATGCGACTCGGGAAGAACGAGTCGTCTCGGGGAGTGATTCGTTCAGTCGCGCATGTGCAAATTGCGCAACTATGAACGAACGACTCAAACCCGAAGACTCGAGAAATGAACTAATCAATTCTGTTTCCGGCTCAGGCAGCATAGGTAAAGCGTATGGGGCTGTCACGTGATGAACGAACGACTCAAACCCGATGACTCGAGAAATGAACTAATCAATTCTGTTTCCGGCTCAGGCAGCATAGGTAAAGCGTATGGGGCTGTCACATGATGAACGAACGACTCAAACCTGTACAGATAGAGGTGAGGGAGCTAATCGTAGACTGAAGACCCAGGTAAACAATGAATTAAACACTTCTTTTTCTAATAGTATTATAGTTTTGTCTTGTTTGTAGTGTAATCAACGTTTGTACAAGCAGTACATGTGTTATGGAAGTAACACATAGCTTTTTAATTATATTTTTGGTAAAATGAACGAAATGACTCGAAAAAAGATTCGTTCATTTTGCTGAACGAGACTCAAAGATCCGAGTCGGTAAAATGATCCGAACTTCCCATCACTAGCCCCAAAGCATGTAGTGAATTTGGTAGGAGTAATTGAGAATGAAAGGGGGGAAGTCATGTGACCAATCATCGTGATTTAATTGGATATGACTGGTTATGTTCGGCTGTTATTGGTTCATGTGATAAATCCCGCCTCTTGTGTTTGTGTGCATTTCACATTTGCAAATCACTCTAAATGAACAATATAATGGCGCTAATGGGAAGAATAATTTAAAAGAAGTAAACAACTCACACACTTGGACATAACCACTTTGTTACATCAAGAAAAGCCTTAAAGGTGCAGTGTGTAGATTTTTGCGGCATCTAGCGGTGAGTTTGTGAATTGCAACAGTTTGCAACTACGGAAGCCAATACAGCATTAAAATCTCGCCGTTTTTGACAGCAACGAGTGAGATTTCTTTTAAAACGTAATTTAAGAAATTATATTTACTTAATGATTCAATAAAACGATGTTATTGTGAATATTACTGTTACTTGTTCATCATTGTGTCAGTGTTTTTTCGCAAGAACAACAGTGATGAAACGCGATCTGTAGAGCAGTTTGTCCGTTTAGGGCTACTGTAGAAACATAAGGGCGACTTCCATGTGAGGGGACCCGTGGTGTATGTAGATATGAACTGATAATTCTAAGTTAATAAAAACATAATGGTTCATTAAGTAAGGTCTTTATACACCCCTGAAACCATAGTTATGTATATTATATTGCACCTCTGTCTAGAGATCATCTTAAATATTACACAGTGCACCTTTAAAATGGCATGAAAACATGATCTGAGGGAGTTTTTAGTGAGTAATCATATTGGTGAATTGGTGAATGTCTGTGACCAATATTTACCAAGCTTTTATGACTGGCGACCTAATAAAATTTCAAAAATAGTTGAAAAAAGAATAGCTGAACATAAGTTCAGAATAAAATATATTATTAAATTGTTACTGCCTAAAGTTTTTCTTCTGGAATATATGCTCAAAAACACTAACTTGATGAGATTCTTTCATTGATTACATTGTAAATGTAAAATATATAATATAGAGTGGACCATAAAACCAGTCATAAGGCTCAATTTTATGAAATTGAGTTTTATACATTATTTGAAAGTGAAATAATAGGATTTCAACTGATGTATGGTTTGTTAGGATAGGACAGTATTTGGTCGAGATACAACTATTAGAAAATCTAAAATCTGAGTGTGCAAAAGAAATCTAAATATTGAGTAGATCACCTTTAAAGTTGTCCAAATGAAGTTCTTAGCAATGCATATTACTAATCAAAAATTCAGTTCTGATATGGTAGGAAATTTACTAAATATCTTTATGGAACATGATCTTTTCTAAAAATCTATAATTTTGACCCATACAATGACCTACTTTTTTGGCTATTGCTACAAATATACCCATGCTAAGACTGGTTTTGTGGTTCAGGGTCATATTTGATTTAAAAAAAAACCTTGACGACTTTGCCTCCGCATTTTGAAATATATGATCGTTATGCATTTGGCAAGTTTTTGTCTATTTGCAATCTTCCTCATCTCCTGTTTGTCATGCAATGATGCATTTTGTGTACCCGTTCATGTTGCCTTGGATATGACCTCATAACACAAGAGTGTCTGTGTGTTTTAGGTGTATGTGTGTACCGTCTTATAAAAAGCTTCTGAGAAAATAAAATGGAGCAATTGGAGCAATGTCATGCAGTGTTGTGTAACTGAGCGACAACACACACTAACACACACTCATGCTCACGTACACAGTTCCATTGAAATTCAGACTGTCTGTACCGAAATCCCCTAGTCTGACTCAACAGCTGCAAAAGGGAGCCAAAAACGCTCACGCATGTGTATATTAAAGTTGATGTCCACAGGAAGTACCTCATACGATTAAACAATCACACAGCCATTTAAAGGTAAGTGACACCGCTCGCTCCTCCTGCTAATGGGACTCCATATAAGGAGCTGTTAAACTGCAGTTTATCACGACTGGATCTGTAATCTAAGTAAAATAATAATAAACATCAGACATAAAATGCTTTATAGCTGAAATGTCGCATGAGATCCTGACTAGATTTAAGCCCACTTCAAAAACACCCATTCGGAAAACAAATCTGAAATGACTTGAGTCGCTGAATCACTCTATCACATGAGGGAATACTGGGAGGGATGTCACATGGTTACACCAGCGCTTTGAGTCAAATAGATCACAGGACGAAGTAACAAAACTAAACAGTCTAAATATTCATATTTATATACACTATGTATGTATATATATATATATATATATATATATATATATATATATATATATATATATATGAATAGTTATTTTATGTTTAAATTATGTGCATTTGGGCATAAGACAATTCATTCAAGATAATGTACCTTCAAATACATTATTAGAATTACATTTTTTTATTACTTTTTCAAGATGATGCATTTGGAACTTATTTTTAAATAATCCTCATATAAATGGTGATTCTGGGGCACAAATGTCATTTTGTATTTTTTCATTTTATTTCAGTTACTTAATTTTTGTTTATTTCTCATTTATTTCTTGTGAGTTTATATCTGAGAAAAAAGTCAGAACTGTGAGTTTATATCTCGCAATTCTGACTATATCTTTCAGATGTGAGTATATCACGCAATTTTATTTTATTTATCAGAATTCTGAGAAAAAAGTCAGAATTGTAAGTTTATATCTCGCAATTCTGATTTTATTTCTTGCAATTGTGAGTTTATATCTCGCAATTTTGAGAAAAAAGTCTGAATTGAGAGTTTAGATCTTGCAATTTTGAGAAAAAAAAGTCAAAATTGTGAGATATAAACTCACAATTCTGACTTTTTCCTCAGAATTGCATCATATAAACTCAAAATTGCAAGAAATAAAGTCAGAATTGTGAGATATAAACTCATAATTCTGACTTTTTTCTCAGGTTTGCGAGCTATAAACTCACACTTTTGACTTTTTTTCCTCAGACTTGTGATATAAACTCAAAATTGTGAGAAAAAAAAACTCGAATTGTAAGTTTATATCCTGCAATTCTGACTTTATTTCTCACAATTGTGAGTTTATAACACAATTCTGAGAAAAAAAGTCAGAACTGTGTGTTTATATCAATTCTGGGAAAAAAGTCTGAATTGAGAGTTTAGATCTTGCAATTTTGAGAAAAAAAGTCAAAATTGCGAGATATAAACTCACAATTCTGACTTTTTTTTGCCACAATTTTGAGTTTATATCACAATTCTGAGAAAAAAGTCAGAATTGAGTTTATATCTCATAATTCTGCCTTTTTTTCTTGCAATTGTAAGTTTATATCATGCAATTCTGAGGAAAAAAGTCAGAATTATGAACTTATATCCCACAATTCTGACTTTATTTCTCACAATTGTGAGTTTATATAAATTACAATTCTAAGAAGTGACAATCAAAAATTAAACAGTCTATCGCATATATTTCTCTCTCTCTCTCTCTCTCTCTCTCTCTATATATATATATATATATATATATATATATATGAATATTTATTTTATGTTAAAATTATGTGCTTTTGGACACAATTCATTCAAGAGAATGTCCTTTCAAATTCATTTTTAGAATTAAATTTTAGTTTTTTTTTTTTTTTTTTTTTACTTTTTCAAAATGATGCATTTTGGTCTTAATATTTTTAAATAATTTTCATATAAATGGTGCTTCTGGGGCACAAATGTCATTTTGTATTTCTTCATTTTATTTTATTGTAGTTACTTGAATTTTTGATTTCTGATTATGTCATATTTACACTTTTCCTATCAGAATTCATGGGTGGAGAGTATGATTTTAGAAAAGAATTTAGAAAAATAAACCTGTTATAATATTTTAACAAGATCATAGACTGAAAATACAGCCCAAGATTATCAACTAATAACAAAATTATGAACAATTAAACCAATAAAAACAAATTCAATAAACAAAAAAAATAAATAAATAATTTTTTTTTTTGGCAATTGTGTGAAGAATTGTTAACATTCCCCCTTCTAAGTTATAAGTAAGAAAGAGAAAAGCAAAACTGGTACCAACACGTGCAACCACGCATTGACGCAGATTAAATAGTGAAAGTTTGTTGGGTTTTACTTGCTTTGTCTTCTTTTAGCCAAACAATGACCTTTTCCCCCTTGTCTGGAGTACAAAAACACACACACACACAGATCAACTTCCCTGTAGACACTTCCCATTTCATGTGGCTGCACACCTCAAGTTGGTGTTAATTCGACACTGTTTACAAGAAATCAATGAGATGACAGCAAATGCCATTACGCATATTTCCACCAAATCAAAATATGAGCATCTAACTCAATGACCCACTTTATCGCGTTCATCTATGTGTGTTAGGCTGTTTATCTGTGGAAACAAACAAGCTCGAGTTCGCAGAACTTCATCTGGACGACAATGCGGCTGAATAAAAGTGAAACAACACTTGGCCTCGTGACGCAGGTGAAAGATCATTTTAAATACCACGAGCTGAAGGCAGAAAGAGAAAGACAGACAGAAATGACTCATTGCCCTTTGGTCTAATTGAACCTTGTAGAGACTTAGGACTCATGCTGATTGACCTCGCAGGCCTAGTTTCACTCACACCCGACTTAAAACCTCGTTTTTGAAGTCTGTTTAAACAGCTTAACGGGTCAAGACTACACCTGATCCTCTTTGGGGCGTGATGGACTGGCCTAACGCGTCAGCATTTGTGGACATAATGTTCTGATATCAGTCCAAAGCGTCATCACTCACCTGTTCCTTCAGTTCAGTGAGTTGGCCTGACAGATTCGAGACGAGCTTCATGGTGGATTCAAGTTTCTCCTGAAGATTCCTGATCTCGTTCTGTTCGCCCTCGGCGTCGCTGCTAACCAGGGACATGGCCCGCATGCGCGGAAACCAGTCCAAGTTGTGTTCCTGTTGGAATATTAGATGTTAAGTGTTTTTGGTAGCACATTATTACATAATAAAGCTTAGCATATCATTAAATGGTGTTACAAATGAATTTACTGTTCAAACATTTGGGGTTGGGCATGCATTAAATAAATCTAAAAGTGACAGTAAATACATTTATGTTATTAAAGTTTTCTTTAAAAAAAATGCTTTTTTAACTCTATTCATTAAAGAATTCTCACAGTCACAATAAATTATCCAATTCAACTGTTTTCTATGGAAGCCTGTTTCTGCCACTGAATAAGAAAATAAAAAAGGTAAGGACTTTTTATCTCACAATTCTGACTTTTTTCAAGCAATTGCGTGATACAAACTTTCAATTCTCACTTTTGCCTGATATAAACTCACAATTGCGAGTTATAAAGTGAGAATCGCGAGACAACTGAGAAATAAAGTGGCGATTGTAAAATATAAATCGCAATTTCAAGAAAAAGAAATCTAAATTGTGAGATACAAACTCACATTTGCGAGATTATATCACAAACTGGCATTTGTGAGTTTATATCACGCAATTCCGAGGAAAAAAGTCAGAATTGTGAGTTCATATCTTGCAGTTCTGACTTTATTTCTTACAATTGTATGTTTATATAACGTAATTCTGACTTTATTTCTCACAATTGAGTTTATAACACACAATTCTGACTTTATTTCTTGCAATTGTGAGTTTATATCATGCAATTCTGAGGAAAAATGTCAGAACTGCTAGTTTATATGTCGTAATTCTGAGAAAAAAGTCAGAACTGAGAGTTTATATCTTGCAATTCTGAAAAAAAGTCAGAATTATGAGTTTATATCTCGCAATTCTGACTTTATTTCTCACAATTGTAAGTTTATATCACAATTCTGAGAAAAAAGTCAAAATTTTGAGTTTATATCTATAAATTCTGCAAAAAAAGTCAGAATTCTGAGTTTATATCTAACAATTGACTTTATTTCTTGCAATTGTGACTTTATATCATGCAATTCTGAGGAAAAAAGTCAGAATTGCTAGTTTATATGTCGCAATTCTGAGAAAAAAGTCAAAACTGAGTTTATATCTTGCAATTCTGAGAGAAAAAAGTCACAACTGTGAGTTTATATCCTGCAATTCTGACTTTATTCCTCACAATTGTAAGTTTATATCACAATTCTGAGAAAAAAGTCAAAATTGAGTTTATATCTATAAATTCTGCAAAAAAAGTCAGAATTCTGAGTTTATATCTAACAATTGACTTTATTTCTTGCAATTGTGACTTTACATCTTGCAATTCTGAGAAAAAAAAGTCACAACTGTGAGTTTATATCCTGCAATTCTGACTTTATTCCTCACAATTGTAAGTTTATATCACAATTCTGAGAAAAGAAGGCACAATTGTGAGTTTATATAGCAATTTTGACTATTTCTCACAATTGCGAGTTTATAACATGCAATTCTGACTTTTTTTCTCATAATTGTGAATTTTCTATCACACATACTGACATTATTTCTCATAATTGTGTTTATATCACAATTCTGAGAAAAAAAAGTCAGAATTGTGAATTTATATCTCGCAATTCAGAGAAAAAAAGTCACAATTGTGAGTTTATATCTGGTAATTTTGACTTTATTTCTCACAATTGCAAGTTTATATCATACAATTCTGATAAAAAAAGAAAGTTTGGAAAGTTTGTATCACAATTGTGACTTTTTTCTCAGAATTGTGATACAAACTTTATTGCGAGAAATAAAGTAAACATTGCGAGATATAAACTCATAATTCTGACTTTTCTCAAAATTGTGATATAAACTCAATTGTTAGATAAAAAGTCACAATAACCTTTTTATTTTATTTTACTGTTCATAAATATGACAATATGTTATTGTGATACTTTCTAGTTATTAGACATTAGCTGATAATGTTCATACAGTATGTTCATATGTTAATAGATAATATGATGAACTCTACCTGTGTGACTTCACACACCCACTTACAATCGCCAAATAGTGCAAAAGTGGCTCAGAAGTTATCTCTAGCACCACGTGTTTGATATTTTGTTACTGAATAAACTAAATTAATACATCAGACATATTTGGGTTACTTTACATGAACTACTGACCTGAAAATTGAAGCACTATTCGGTGTCTGCTGTATGATTTATTCATTAATTCACATTCAAATATGCATTACTCAGACTTTCAAATTTTTCCCCCTTACAAAGCACTTTCCAAATTCCTCCGCTAGATTTCCCACCATCCACAATGCACTAACCATTCAAGAAATCAGACATGAACTAATGTTGCGCTTGAAGTCATGTCGTCCTCCTCCACCTCTCATTCCCTCATTGTTTCTCTGTTCATAAGAATATGTGTACTTACATCAGACAAAATTCCCTATGTGTAATGCGATTACAGCAATGGAAATGCAGTATCAAAGTCACATGAGCATGTAGACAGCCTCACCCTCAGATAACACTGAACGCTATGTTTCTCTCTAACTGGCATACAATTATTTAACAAGGGGGATCTACCATCGCTCCGAGATATTTGACATTACACACACTAATTTAATCAAGTGAAAACGTTATCTGACCGCCAGATGAAAGCAGGTTTAAATCTTATTTGGACTTTCAGGAATTATAAATTTAATTTTAAGCATCGTAATCATCTCAGATGAAGTAAACAGCCATAACAACCTCATAGGTGGCATGAAAAGCATACAATACTAAGAAATATTTTAGAATTGCATTAGTGGAGCCAAACAACTGCATAGCAACACATTTTCTCTCATTTTTCTCAACCTGAGGCAACAGTGTAAAAAGGAATATTAGATGTTAGTGTTTTTGCTAGCACATAATTACATATAAAGCTTTGCATATCAGTAAATAGTGTACATTCAGTAGTTACAAATTCATTTACTAATCAAACATTCGGGGTTGGGCATGCATTAAATCAATCAAAAGTGACAGTAAAGATAAAAAAACTTTCTATTCATCAAGCAATCCTAACAAAATGTATTATAGTTTCCACAAAATATTAAGCAGCACAACTGTTTTCTATTGAAGCCGTTTCCGTCACTGAATAATGACTTTTGCCTGATATAAACTCACAATTGTGAGTTACAAAGTAAGAATTGCAAGACAAACTAAGAAATAAAGTCGTACAATTTTGACTTTATGTTTTATAATTCTGCTTTTATATCACGCAATTTTGAGGAAAAAAGTCAGAATTGTGAGTTTATATCCTGCAATTCTGACTTTATTTCTCACAGTTGTGAGTTTTTAATCACAATTCAGAATAAAAAAAATCAGAATTGTGAGTTTATATCTTGCAATTCTAAGAAAAGTTACAATTGTGAGTATATATCCGGCAATTTTGAATACATTTTTCATAACTGTGAGTTTATATCCTGCAATTCTGACTTTATTTCTCACAATTCTGAGTTTGTATCACGCAATTTTGAGGAAAAAAGTCAGAATTATGAGTTTATATCCTACAAATCTGACTTTATTTCTCACAGTTGTGAGTTTTCTCTCGCAATTCTGAGAAAAAAAGTTACAACTGTGAGTTTATATCTGGCAATTTCGACTTTATTTCTCACAATTTTGAGGACAAAAGTCACAATTGTGAGTTTATATCACAATTCTGAGGAAAAAAGTCAAATTGTGAGTTTATATCTCACAATTCTCAAGAAAACAGTCATAGTTGTGAGGATATATCTCACAATTCTAAGGAAAAAAGTCACAATTGTGAGTTTATATCCTGCAATTCTGACTTTATTCATCACAATTGTAAGTTTACATCACAATCCTGAGGAAAAAAGTCACAATTGTGAGTTTATATCTCAAAATTCTGAGCAAAAAAGTCAATTATGAGTTTTTAATCACAATTCTGAGGAAAAAAAGTCACAATTGTGAGTTTATAACCTGCAATTCTGACTTTATTCCTCACAATTGTAAAGTTTACATCACAATTCTAAGGGAAAAAAAGTCAATTGTGAGTTTTTATCACAATTCTGAGGAAAAAAGTCACAATTGTGAGTTTATATCCTGCAATTCTGACTTTATTCATCACAATTGTAAGTTTACATCACAATCCTGAGGAAAAAAGTCACAATTGTGAGTTTATATCTCAAAATTCTGAGCAAAAAAGTCAATTATGAGTTTTTAATCACAATTCTGAGGAAAAAAAGTCACAATTGTGAGTTTATAACCTGCAATTCTGACTTTATTCCTCACAATTGTAAAGTTTACATCACAATTCTAAGGGAAAAAAAGTCAATTGTGAGTTTTTATCACAATTCTGAGGGAAAAAAGTCACATTTGTGAGTTTATATTCTGCAATTCTGACTTTATTCCTCACAATTGTAAGTTTACATCACAATCCTGAGGAAAAAAGTCACAATTGTGAGTTTATATCTCACAGTTCTGAGGAAAAAAGTCAATTGTGAGTTTTTAATCACAATTCTGAGGAAAAAAGTCACAATTGTGAGTTTATATCTCACAATTCTGAAGAAAAAAGTCAATTCTGAGTTTTTATCAGAATTCTGAGGAAAAAAAGTCACAATTGTGAGTTTATATCACGCAATTCTGACTTTATTTCTTATTTCTTTTAACATCATAATCACCTCAGATGCCATAACAACCTCACAGATGGCACAAAAAGAATACAATACTAAGAAAATTTTTAGAATTGTATTAGTGGAGTCAAACAACTGCATAGCAACACATTTTCCTCTCCGTCAAAATCTAAAAAAACACTATAAAACAACCTGGGGCAACAGTGTAAAAGTATCCCAATTCTACGCTTAAACACCAGACTTGGCAACACTGTGTAGCTCTGAGTACCAAGTTTATATTTTGTGGCCTGTGATTAGTACAAAAAGTTCTTAATGAACCAGCCATGTTCTTTTGTTGCAATATATAGTACAACAAGCGTTCAGAGACAGCAGCGGGAGTCTACAAGCTCCAGCCCGAGCCAAACGCGATTGCGGAATGTCTGACTTGTGACTGGTGGGAGAGGTCAGACCAAGCGCCTAATATGGACGAGAGGGATTCTAACAGAAGCAGGGAAAAAGTGATAGTTAAAGAACGCTGGCCAAAGAACACGACATTCTCTGCTCAGACACTTCCTATTCTCCTCAAAGCTAGACCACTTGCACAAACACACACACACACACACACACACACACACACACACAAACACAAACACAAACACATCAGTGGTTTTGAAATGAACTCGGCCTGCAGACAGACAAGTCCAGACTACCGGAGGTTTGTGAACGCTGTGAACATATTTGCATATTTTCTTCATATCCTATAAGGAAGTCAGTAAGTTCCTCTGGCTGTTATCATGGCAGCATTGCTGACATGCTACACAATTTTTAACAGCATTCTTTCTATTTATAACTACTATGCATGAAGTTGTTGTGTTCTTGTATTCCTTGAAAGAGTGCAGGGGATACTTAGAACGTTTTAGCACGCCGCAGGTTTTTTTTTTGACATGCAAACATAAAAAGCACATCTAGTAACAGCAATGACAATGCCTGTTTTCAAGCAGGTTATTCTAAATACTCTCTGTTTGCCATTGGTGAAATAAACAGATGGTCCTTAAAGTAACATCATTGGTTAAGTAAAAAAATAAAATAAAATTACATTCAAAAAGCCAGTTTAGGATGTAAACCAACAAATGGCTCATTTTATTGGCTCATTTCATACACATTTTATTTATATTTTAAATAAATTATTGAATGATACTTTAGGGGGAAAAAACAAGAATGGATATTATAAAAAACGATTCATTATAAATTATAAAGACCTTGAAAAATTAAAGGTACATTTTAGGTAACATTTAAGATGGGATAGTATAAAAAAACAATACCTAGAAATAAAAATCAAGAATCTGACTTTTTTTTTAAATTTAATTGTTTCATGAAAATGTACAAATAATAATGATGCCAAAGAAGAAAAGAAAATAATTAACTTTCTACTAAAAAACTAACTAAAAATATATATATATATCTAGAAATAGCCATAAAAAAGAAAAGAAAAAAGCTATAGAGACTTAGTAAAGTTAAAGTAAATGTTTAGAATAATTTACCTAGAAAACTTTATGGTATATTTTTAGGGATTATTTTTATTATTTTTTATCAATTTTTTTAATGAAAATGTGCAAATAATCATGATCCCAAAGAAGACAATAATTAACTCTGACACTAGATATACTTAAAAAAAATAAAAAATAAAAAAAATAAAATAATATATATATATATATATATATATATATATATATATATATATATATATATATATATATATATATTAGGGGGGAAAATAGAAGTATCCATTAAATACACTATATTCATTATAAATTATAAAGACCTAGCAAAATTAAAGCAAACTTTTACAGAATATTTAAGATTTTTGCAATGAAAATCTACAAATAATCATGATGTCAAAAAAATGACTGTTTTCAAGCAGGTTTCCTGAACACTCCCCCTTTTCTGCCATTGGTCAATCAAACAGACAGTCCCACCTCAAAGTGGTTGGCTTAGCCATAAAATGACTCCTTGAATAAACAACACGGCGCAGGAAAGTCAACCAACAAACAGCTCACTTATATTTCATTTTCACAAAAATAAAGTGAGAATCAGAACACAGCTTCCATAGAATATGGTGAGCAGTCATAGCATCTAAAAATAAACACTTTCCCTTATACATTTATATGAACTTTAACCTAAAACGCTGGGGAAAAACAGTTCATGCATATGTAATTTTGTCAGCTACCCGCATATATGCTTGTGTGTGTGACAAAAAAAGAGACCGAGGTCGTTTAAGCTGCAGGTGCAGAGAAGTCCCCTTGTCTCTGAAATCTCAGACGGGCCGTGCGCACATACTTCAGACAGACAGTTCCACTCAGGCGCAGGGGAAAATCACAGGTAATGCGCTCAGTCATTCTGAGAACAAGAGAGGAGTGCGTGTGCACTCACTTCCTGCTGCCACAGATGTTGAGGTTTGTGTTTACCTCCGCCCACAAACATTGTCGTCTGTGCATGGAGCCCAGCTGTCAGCCGGTTTCGTCATCGTCATCGCAGAGGCACACGCCGTTATCGCAAATCATACCTATTTCACCCTGACTGAGTCTGCTTTTGAAATCTGTCAAATGTTGAAGCCAATGGCACCCACACTGTTCAGACTATCACAGTTCCTCCAACCTCATCGCTCGTATATTACGTAGACAGATGCCCTACAAACTCAAATTTTGCTTTCACACTGCTGAATATAGCTTTACTGAACTAGAGGAACCTACAGCGTCTAGCGGAAAACATAAAAAAGATTCAATATTATAAATAACATATAACCAAACTAACTGATTATGCATATATTAAAGTTTAAGCACACTTGTAATTCTCTAAATAACCAACAAATCCTAAATATACATTCTTCAACTATTTTTCTTTATTATAATTTATCTTTCCGATAAAGCAAAATAAAACTATTCATATACACAAAAAACCCTGAAAATTATTTTTACTTTTTAATAAGTAAAATACAACATGTATAACTTAAAAAAAAAAAAAAAATCATAACTAGAGTTGGGTCAGCATTTTTTTAAAAATTGCAATTATTACTGACAAAGATATAACAAAGTATAAGCAAACTTTTTGTGAATATTTAGAACTTTTTTGAATATTTGAAAAATAATTCTTCTGTAAAAAAAATATATATATATATAAAATAAAATAAATAAATAATCATGTTACAAATATTCACAACCAGAGGTTGTTGTTGTTGTTTGTTTGTTTGTTTTAAAATGCAATTAATTGTGATTACGAAGATATAGCAAAGTAAAAGCAAACTTTGAGCAAATATTAGTTTTTTTTAATGTTTGAAAAATAATCATCAAAAAATAAAATGAAAAAAATCTAAATAAAATAAAAATAAAAAACAATTAAAAATAAAAATGACTGGCTTGAATATTTAAAAATTTTTTTTTGAATATTTAAAAAATAATTCAGCTGTCAAAAAATAAATAAATACAGTAAAATCACCTACAAATATTCACAACCAGAGGGTGGGCCAGCGTTTTTCTTAAAATTACAATGAAATTTGATTACGAAGATATAATAAAAGTATAAGCTAACTTTTTGCAAACATTTAAGATTTTTTCTTGAATATTTAAAAAAATTATTCACCTACAAATATTCACAACCAGAGGTTGGGTCAGTACTTAAAAAAAAATCAATTAAATGTGATGAAGTTATAGCAAAGTATAAGCAAACTTTTGCAAATACTGAAGATATTTTCTTAAATATAAAAAAAAAAATTTAAAAAAAAATTCACTTACAAATATTCACAACTAGAGGTTGGGTCAGTGCTTTTTAAAAAAAATTGCAATTAAATGTGATGAAGATATAGCAGAGTATAAGCAAACTTTTTGTGAATATTTAAAAAAATTTTCTTGAATATTTGAAAAATAATTCTGCTGTCAAAAAAAAAAAAAAAAAAAAAAAAAAAAAACGCCTACAAATATTCATATTGGGTCAGCACTTTTTATAAAAAATTTGAAATGAAATGTGATGAAGATATAGCAAAGTATAAACAATCATTTTGTATATTTGTGAATATTTTCCTTGAATATTTAAAAAAGACTTCTGCTGTCAAAATAGATAAATAAATAAAAAGTCACCTACAAATATTCACAACCACAGCTTAGGTCAACACTATTTTTTTGTAATGTTGGAAAAAGAATAATCAAAAAATAAAAATAAAATTTAAAAAGAATTAAAAAAGAAAAAAACAAATGAAAAATCACTGGCACTGATAGTGCTATAAGTCAAAGAGAAAAAAAGAGAATTTTTGTAGCTATTTTTGTTGTTGGTAGAAGTAAAACCACCATTTATAATATAGTTTTGTAAGCGGATGTTTAGCAAATCTTTAAGCTATTTTTCCCAATCACATATCTCCAAATATTCAATGCATTTAAAAACGAAATAAAAACCACTCTCTCTAACGCTGGATATAAATCAAGAGGATATAGTGACATGTCTGCATCACAACTTACACTGAAATACTCACTTCCTCTGGTCTCACTTCTACAGAAACGAGAACTACAACTATTTCTATGTAACAAAAAAAAAATCCTTACAAAAAAATCCTTAACAGGGAAAGTTCATCCAAAAAAAAAAAAATTGTCATCATATATAATTAAAGAAATACATTATGTAGTAGGTAACCATTGACTCCACACCAAAAAAACATCTCGAAACATCTTTTTTCTTTCACAGAAGAAAGAAACGATACAGGTTTGAAAAGACATAAAGGTGAGTACAATAAATGATCACAGATTTTTAATTTTTGGATGTACCATCTTTCTAATATAGAAACTACAACATCACTCATTTGCTTTATCCGGCATGACAGGAAAAAGGGGCAAATGCAACGTATGCCTCTTTTTATTTTTTAAAGTGCTGCTTAGTTTTCACGCTTATTTGGGTGTGTATGCGCACGTTCGTGCGTCCGAACCAGCCCCGTCTCTAACCTCTATTTCCTAAGCTTTGTTTACACTTGACAGCATTGCCAGTAAATGTGTGAGTGCTCTAGCCACATCAATTTCAACTGTATCTGCTGCTTCAATGGAAATGAGGGAAGTGTGAATTTCATTACTAATACCACAAGAACCCACACACTTAGACAGGATGCTCTGCGGTCTGAGCAGCAACAACAAGCATCGGGTCCTAAACGGGACCCGAGCGTTCATGCACTGCTTCAAAGCACGACAATTACGACAGACGTCATCACGAAGCGGTGAATAATATTCATGGGGGAAAAAAGCTGAAGGGAAAAGGGCAAGTTCATGTAGGGGTTCTACCTACAGACACAGTGTTAGATCTAACCTCAATTACCTGAATGAAAGCAGACGATCAAACAGAATTGGTCTTTCCTCTGCTCTTGATACATTTTATATATATATTCAGTACATATCATGAAAATCTGATTTTTTCCATGTTTAAGTGCTACAACCAGTGCCCCAGTGCATCTACCAACCTAGAAAATGTGAAAAAGGACGACCCTGCAACTGTTTTTGCTAAGCCTTTTTCTGCAAGCATGTAAAAAGCAAGCGTGTTAGATTCTGCGCTATAATATTACTTTCCCTAATCTGCAGGATTTTTTATCCACAGCGCCACTATTTGGTTTTCGCAAGTGACAACGGTGTACTAGTTCTAACATGACAGCGAAAATTTGAGGAAAGCATGCTAAGCATGACTTTGGAACGGCAGAACTGGAAGTTCAAAAATACTAACTTGTTTCTAGGTTTTAGGACTCCTTCCTGCAGGCGCTTATGCATGCAGTGCACTTGTGCGTATTTGACAGTTTAAGCACAATATGACATGAAAGAGAACTTAGTTTAGTACTCACATCAACCCTATATCAGAAGTTTAAACTAATATGGTAAAAAAACGCATGATTTCAGCAAGATAGACATGATAACAAAAACCAGACAGATGTTTTTAGCAAAGTATCTGAGGTACGAGCTGTAAAGGCACAGCCCTATTCTGGAAAAGGGGGAGGGGAGCAGCAGCTTATTTGCATTTAAAGAGCCATGCACAAAAACAACTCTATTCAAATAATAATAGGTCTCCTTTAAAGTCCCCATGAAACTAAAATTTAAGTATTTTGGCTCTTAGTATGAATATGTTATCATATCTGTAAGATAGCGTGCTCCAAAACAATGACAAAACTGGCATTTAGAAGATATAAGCATTCAAAACTTACAGTCTCTAACTTCCGCCAATATAGATTTTGATGACAACAATTTTGATGACATCACGTTGCACTTCAGCTTCTCATCAAACTTTCTGTCCAATCAAATGCTCTTTAGAATTCGAAGCGTCTGTCCTGCCCCCTATCCTACACACAGAATCTGAAGCTGTGGCTGAAAACGGTCACTTGTTCACAGAATTAGTATTTTCTGTACAGTAAATGGCATGCAGTGCACTATATAGGGGATAGGGAACGATTCAGATTGTAAATATGATTTCCATTGGAGCGAATGAACTCTGGTTTCACTTTGTGTCACACAAACCGCCGCAGCGTGGTCCAAAGACACAATCGCTTGGAGCGGGTCATATGCGCGACTCAGTGCAGACCACAAAACTTATTGAACACATTTGAATTCACAGAATGCTATTTTATATATAGATAATGCAATATGGATGAGATTGTGGCTGTCACACAGTGTCAAATACGACTTTACCCTGCTCAGCAGCTCGGGCCTATTTAAAAAATTGGCTATTTAAAAAAAGGGGGCGGGGCTGCTGAATATATCCCGCCCTGTCTTCCTGTTTCAGCTGACATTACATCAACACAGAATAACGCTGCGTGTTTCAAAGCACTTTAGCGGACCTTTAAGACAATAAAGTGCTGCAGGATCATTTTGTAGACCAACTCAGAAGTTAACATCACTCAGGATCTATTTTCCATTCTAAAAAATCCATTGACTTCGGGACAGCAGAAAAACACTAATTTGTTTCTAGGTTTTAGGACACGTTCCTGCGGGTGCTTATGCAGGCAGTGCATCTTCAAGCCAAGTGTTGTGTCATTTCCTTCCTATCCTTTTCTAGTCAAATAATGGCTTAACCAACCTCAGCTTGATCTCTACCAAGCCATCAACTAGTGATGCATCACAAATTGCTCTACCCTTTGGTTTCAGGTCAAAGGGTTCTCATTTTTTTAGGAGACCTTAAAAGCCCAACTAATCCCAAGTCAGGTGATTCCTCCCAAAACCGTATAGCGAAGCCTCGAAATGCACCACGGAGGTTGGAACTGTGCCAAAAGACACCACCCGGATCAGAAACTATGTCAGAAACCCACCGCGGCGCCATCTGCGTCAAGAGAGCAACCACTTGTGCAGAAGGGGCTTTCCTGAGCACTTCTCTTTCCCTAAAATTACTCAAAAGTCGCATAAAGCGCTATTAAAGTTCCACGCCATTGCATTAAGCAAAGCATATGATGACCTATAAAGAGGCAATTAAGATAAAACAGGATGTTTAAATGAACAACATCAGTGCCCTCATTTTTTTTTAATAACCCCATTGAGGCTGGTATTCATCCAGCGATTTGCTAAAGTTGTTAAACGTGTTTTTCTGAGAAAAAGGCCCTTAGTGCTTTAGCGTAGAGATAATTTTTCAAAGAAGCACATACATACAAAGATGTACACAGTTATAGCAATCATAAGGGGAACTCCTGCTCCTCTGGTCAACCAATTGAAGCAAGACGTTTGTGTATGTGTGTGTGTGTGCTGTCACAGCTTTTCTCAAGGATTAACACATTCCGAGCCATTTTCAGGACGTCTTAAGGCTCCAGTCTGAAGGCAAACAGAAGCTCTGGCGTCCCTGAGAGACCGAAGGTCATGAAGTTGTGATTACATAAGACAAAGCAGAAGGTTTGGGGTCATTTAAGGGGATTTAGTGGGAGGAATCTGGTGGAAAATTCCTTAAGTACTCTACTTTCCCAAAGGTAAAGCTCAAAGTAGGCCACATTCCCCACAGCAAACTAAACTTCGAGGGTCAAGTCAGTTCATTACTGCCTCAGGGTTGTGGACTAAAAGTAGCCCTGTCCCATCATGGCACGGTTTACTCCTCATAAATACATCATTCTTTTGAAATCTGATAGAAAACGGCTTCTCTGAATTTAGAGTCTCTAAGGGGGAAGAAACCCACACGCAAACATTCTATTAATGTGCTGTTTGATCGTAACTCTTTGCTTCACTCTCTGTGTACAAGTAGACGCTCAGTGTCAAGTTATCACAGCGTTATCTACTGTCAGAGTTCACAAAAAATCCTCAGCAGTAAACAAACACATCCACTGATCCAGAACTGCTCCATGCCATTGGCTGATTTCCTCTCATCATGTGATTTTGGCCCTAGGGCTTAAATTACCTTACGGTGACCTCGGTTTCTTGAAAGGCGACTGCTGTTTAGCTGTCTAACTTACGACGAGGCACTTAGAATAGTAGTGAATGGAGTTATTTTTCATGATTTAAAAACAAAAATGCTAATTTTATAAAAGCACTTTTTGATGTTTTAGAAAGAGGTCTCTTGTGCTCACCATGGCTGCATTTATTTGATCAAAAATACATTAAAAACAGTATTATTGTGAAATAATATTACTATGTTTTCTATTTGAATATATTTTAAAATGTAATTTATTTCTGTGATCCAAACCTGCATTTTCAGCATCATTACTCCAGTCTTCAGTGTCACATGATTCTTCAGAAATCGTTGTAATATGCTTGTTTGCTGCTCAAGAAACTTTTTTATAATTATCAACGTTGCAAACTATTGTTCTGCTTAATATTTTTATGGAAACCACATTTCTTTTTCTTACTGTCATTTGATCAATTTAATGCTTCTTTGCTGAACAAAAGTATTTTTTTTTTTTAAACACTGTTAAAACATGTTTTTTTTTATTTGTTAGAACTGTAAAGGTATGCCATTGTCATGGCAAAAAATTGTAAAACTAAAAATACCTTGTTTGTGTTTTTTGTTTGAACCAGGGAATATTTACTTTTTTTCAGATTTGGAATTATTTTCATTGTGACTGTATCTTTTTGCCTCTTCTTGCCAAAGGAGCAGCAAGTCGTAATTCATTTTTGCAGTAATCCAAACTATGCAACAAATGCTGTGAATTGAATTTAGCTAGTAAAGAACCTAGAATAGTCCTTTAATCTGAATGAATGGTTAGCTATGAATGCTACACATTCCACTGTGTGATTTATGTACTGCAGTAATTAGGTGTGGATCCTTTTTGAACTTTTCTTAGAAGTGGCATAACAAGTACAAAAAAATGTTTAAATGAAATTCTTTAAGATAACAAGACAAGATCCACCTAATTAAAAAAATAAAAAAATAAATATATAATAAATATATAAAAAAAAAATAATATATATATATATATATATAGAGAGAGAGAGAGAGAGAGAGAGAGAGAGAGAGAGAGAGAGAGAGAGAGAGAGAGAGAGAGAGAGAGAGAGAGAGATTTTGCCAAATATTGTCCTGTCCAAACAGAAAAATTTGACACTTATGACTGGTTTTGTGGTCCATGGTCACACACACATATATATATATATATATATATATATATATATATATATGTATGTGTGTGTGTGTGTGTGACCATGGACCACAAAACCAGTCATAAGTGTCAAATTTTTCTGTTTGGACAGGACAATATTTGGCAAAATCTGGAATGCAAAAAATCTAAATATTGAGAAAATCACCTTTAAAGTTGCCCAGGGTCACACACACATATACATATATATATATATATATATATATGTTGCTATTGTGGTTGGAAATACTATCTTTTTAGCTTACTGTACTCACCTAAAACATACAATTCATTTTAATAATACATCTTAAAATAAAGCCTGCTGTTGCACTCCAGATCCCTTACCCGGATCATTTCGGCCACATAGCTCTCAGGCCCTGTGAACTCGGTGGAGTCTTTCACTTTCACCAGCACGATGAAGAAGAGATAATGCCACATGTTGTGCTCCACCTTAATGTGCTCCTCAAACGTGACTGTTTTGTTGTCAAACTTGTCCCTCTCCAAACCTGCAGAGCAGAAACACAGTTACAGAGAAATGAGTTTGGGCCTAAATGGGCCTTGCCACATAAACCTCGTTTTTAAGGGTTAAGTTCAGCTAAGAAGATCAAGATCTTGAAGTGACAATCTGCCCAGTGATCAGTGTTCCAAAAAGGATTTGTTTAGGTCAGGAACCTATTTAGCTCATTCAGTGAGAGGGAAAACAATCTTCCAATGACTTTGGACATGATGCATAACAACATTTCTTTCTTTTAAAATTGGTTTTGTTTCAAAGAAATCTGTACTGTCTGGAAGAGGAAGTGGAACCACAGAAAAAAACTGTATACAAGCATGAATTGGTACGTGTTATCAATCTTGTGATGGTCACAAACAAACAGTCTAATTTTGATGCGCGATTGAGAAATTGTCACTTGACTGCAACGCGTCAGCTACTCTCCAACCGCACGTTTGCGTTTCTAACTTCAGATTACATTCTGTTGCGTTCACATGTTGGTCAAGGATCGTGAAATCACCCCAGAGATGAACTGAATCCCAAAAAACTGCAGTTTTAATAATTCATATCACAAGACATGAGTCAAAATCAGCATCCTTATATAATAGGTGTGTGCACTGTGAGATTTATGAACATTACAGCTGATCTCACACTAACGCGGTCAAACACGCCAAGTGGCAACAGTAAGACACTCCACCTCCTCCTCAGTGAGTTATGACTAAGACTTCTGGTGAAGAGGGGGCGTCCTAATGTTTATGCTGGAGCAAAACACTTTTACGAAAATTTATGGGACATAGGTGCATGAATACGTCTGTGATTCACAGATTAATCAGACTTTGTTTTTAAAAATAGAAAGGGATGTTTGGGAGGACTGAGTTGCATCCCAAAATGACAAAGGCTCATAAAAATGTTTTTATAAATGATTATGTGATGCACTGCCTGCAGCAGAGTACATTTCTAAGTTAACCCTCAAAGACCGAGACAGCCGCCCGCGGATAAAAATAACTATTGTTCTTAAATGTTGAATAACTTTTGAACTGCTATTCCAATTTGAATGCTTTAAAAGTCTCATAATGAGTCTACTTGTTTCAGTGATATCGCATTTAGTGAGCGTGATTACGTCATCACATTTCCTCAGTATTGATTCGTCAGATGAAACCAATGCATTTCGGTCCTCTGAGCCAAACAGGAACGATTGTTGATGCTTAGTCCCACCCCTGTGCGCAAAATGGTTCAAACTGTCATCTATTCAACCAATAAACAGGTTTTGGTCTTTTGAAACACCGATTAGCATGTTTCTTTGGATTTTTTGAAAAAGCACAGAAATACTCACGACAGAGTCCTTTGACATAACACAAACCAAAAACAAGGATGAAACAGCAGTACATATCGGATAAAGCACTGGGATTTAGGTTTTCGCGTCACTGGGTGATGTCCTGGTAAAATAGATTCCGATGCAGACTACAGCCAGCAGATTGATCTGTTTGGTTGTTATATTATGTCACTAATACTTACATAGTTTGTAAAGATTATTTGCACTACTTTTTCTGTTGCGCTCAGTATATTTGTCTCTCATTTTGTGAATAATTTGGACTGTTTATATTTTTGTTGCACAAGACAATTTGTGCAATTGTTTTCACTACTTCCTACACTGTATATAACACTGTTTCTGCTATGACTTTAATCCTGAAACATTTTTGGACAGGTGTATATTGTCAATAAACTAAATAGGCCTGTTTTTCACTGAAAAACACCTATAATAATATATAATATAATATTGTAATACATGGCTATAACTTGTTTGGGGAATGTTATATATAGACAAAATATTATTTTTAAGTGTAAAACACCTAAATACAAATTTCTAAAGAAGAAAAATCCAAACTTCAGGAGTATTTGTTTGAGTATACAGTACAAAACACCCAATTGTTGCTAGCGTTTTTCCTAAAATTCTGGAAATTCACTCATTTTTAAAGAAAACAAAAGGAAAATTGTCATTTTAAATTAGCTAGACATAAAGTTTAAGTTCTTATATTTATAATGATATGTGACAATTGATGCTGACTGCTTGAATAGGTCTGGAAAAAAAAAATGTACAGGTGCCCCAAAAATGTTTTAGGTCTTTAAGGGTTAAAACAGAAATGTAAACAATTATATGTGACCCGGGACCACAAAACCAGTCATAAGGATCTTTTTTTTTTAATTGAGATTTATTTATTACTTGAAAGCTGAATAAATACGCTTTCCATTGGTGTATGGATTGTTAGCATAGGACAATATTTGGAAACCTGAAATCTGAGGGTGCAAAAAAATCAGCTTTAGAGTTGTCCAAATAAACTTCTTAGCAATGCATATTACTAATCAAAAATTAAGTTTTGATATATTTACATTAAGAAATTGACAAAATATCTTCATGGAACATGATCTTTGCATAATATCCTAATGACTTTTGGTATAAAAGAAAAATTATTTTGACTCTATTGCTACAAATATACCCATGCAACTTCTGACTGGTTTTGTAGTCTGGGGTCACATATACCAATTAAAAATGCTGTTTTCAATAAAAACGTTCTTAAATGGCCTACATCCGATGCCCCTGTCAATCCCTGGATTTTCTAGCTCAGTGGATAAAAGCCTAGATCTGCAATGAGGCATTAAGCTCGACTTATCTGGGCTGCGTTTCCCAAAAGCATCGTAAGCTTAAGTTGATCGTAGCTCCATTGGTTTCAATGGGTCTACGATGTACTTAAGCTTACGATGCTTTTGGGAAACGCAGCCCTGTTTGGTGGTAATGTTTTCGGTTTGAGTATGAGGTTTCAGGTTCTAATTTGCCATGATAAAACGTTTTATTTTAATAAACGAAAATTGCAGCTGAAGGGGATGTTGATGTTGTTTGCATTTTGTTTTGTGATTTAACTGGAATGGAAAGCCGTCCACAGAGAAGCAGTAATAGGGTATTTGGCATTGTGGACATGTAGACGCTCACCACAAATAAAGCAAGTCGTTTTCAGAACCTCCTCTTTCTTCTGCTTTTCACTTCTCAGGTCAGCAAAGGTGTCAATGATAACTCCGAAAATGAGGTTGAGGACGATAATGATGACCATGAAGAAGAAGAGGAGGTCGTAGATCACACGGGCTGCAAACAGAGGCTCCTACGGAGAAAAGAAACGCAGTAGGTTGTAATATCAGTGTTGGTTTCAATTCAACATCCCAATCAACATCCAATAATAGACCAGTGATTCTCAACCTTTTTGACTGAGGACTATTATAGTTTTATTAAAAACTTTATATTTTCCATTGTCAATTTTACAGTTAATTTAATGTATTTGTATTTACGTTTTAATTTTACAGTTTTAGCCATTTTGGCTGTTTTCATCATTTTTATTATTTAAAAAAAAAAATATATATATATATATATACACTAGCAGTCAAAAGTTTTTGAACAGTAAGATTTTTGATGTTTATTAAACATCCAAATACAGGAAAAACACTTGAAATAACTATTTTCTATTTAAATATATTCTAAAATATAATTTATTCCTGTGATTTCAAAGCTGAATTTTTTAATCATTACTCCAGTGTCACATGATCCCTCAGAAATCATTCTAATATTCTGATTTGCTGCTCAAAAACATTTCTCTTTATTTTTATGCTGAAAACAGCAGAGTAAAAGACTGATATGTTCACAGAATTGCGAGTTTGTATCTCAGAATTCTGACTTTATAACTCGCAATTGCGAATTTATATCATGAAATCCTGACTTTATAACTTACAATTGCCAGTTTATATAATGCAATTTCAACTTTATTTCTCAGAATTGCGGGTTTATATCTCACAATTCTGACTTTTTTTCTCAGGACTGAGATATAAATGCACAATTGCAAGTTATAAAGTCAGAATTGCTGGATATACAGTCAGAATTGTGGGATATAAACTCACAATTGCAAGAAATAAAGTCAGAATTGAAAATTTTCTCGCAATTTTCTGACTTTTTTCTCAGAATTGTGATATAAGCTCACAATTGCAAGTTATAAAGTTCAGATCTGAGGACAAAAAACCTGATATGTTCACAGAATTGCAAGTTTATATGACGCAATATATAAAGTCAAAATTCCAAAATATAAACTCGCAATTCTGAGAAATAAAGTCAGAATTGTGTGATATAAACTCGTATATACATATCAGTCTTTATTTCTCTCCTCAGATCTGGACTTTATAACTCACAATTGCAAGTTTATATGATGCAATTCTGAGAAAAAATTCATAATTGTGAGATAAAAAGTTTTCATTTTCATTCATTGGCGGAAACGGGCTTCCATAGTATAGTGTATAATGTTACAAAAGCTTTTTATTTTAGATCTTTCTACTCATCAAAGAATCCTGAAAAAATATTTTTAATATTGAAAATAATAACAACAACAATAATAAAAATGTTTCTTGAACAGCAAATCAGCATATTAGAATAATTTCTGAAGGATCATGTGACAATGAAAACTGTAATGATGAGTAATGATGCTGAAAATTCAGCTTTGATCACAGGATTTTAAAAAATATATATATATATATATATATAAAAAAACATTTATTTTAAATAGTAAAAATAATTGTAAATTTTTCTGTTTTTGCTGTACTTTGAATAAAAAAATATGCAGGCTTGGTGAGCAGAAGAGACCTTAAAAAACATTAAAAATCTTACTGTTCAAAAACTTTTGACTGGTAGTGTAGTCATAGTTTTTATCAATTCTTTTATTTGTTTTAGTTATTATAATATATCAAGTTAATGAAAATTACAAATGTTTCTTTGAAATCTGAAATTAAAAAAGCGTACATTTTTAGTATTCTACAGTAATTTCATTTTACAGTAATTTTGATACCATCAGTTTGCCAAGTGGAACTGAAAAATTGAAAAAATGTTTGTTTTCAAACAGGTTTCCTGAACACTCCTCTATTATTGGCCAAAAAAGACAGTCCTGCTCCAAATCAATACTGAGGCCCATGTGTGGTACCTCTTTAGAAGGTTTCCGCAAAACATCTCCGACCCCACCGCCGCTCCGCAGGCCGTGGCTCAATACGGTGACGATACACATGAGCAGCGAGTCACACGTCCTCTCCTTATCCTCAATCACCACCGCAGACGACTGCACTCCCACAGCTGCAGGAACCAGAACGTCAATAAGCAGTAAACAAATAAAAAGTAACAAGTAAAACACAAACTCTTTCAAATCTAACAAAGGGCTCTGTATTACTGTGGAATGTTTTACAGAAAGTACTCAGACAGAATGGCCGCATACATGCAAATCTTCAAGCAAAAATAGCATTTGTGGTTAAACGCTTTCCTAAAATAGGATCCAGAGTTATCAGATCATAACACGTTACACAACATCTCATTCACAAAGAGTTTTGTATCTGCAATCAAATACAGAGCTATTTATGCAACCTGATTTGTATATCTGAATGGACATTTGTAAATGTGAGTGGTGCAAGCTATGGTTGAATAGGTGTTTCTAAAGAAATCTATTGAATTAAAGAAAAATAATAGTTTCAAACTGGTTCAAGCAAGGTCTTTCAATGTTAACTGATGTGCAAAACAAGGTAAGACACATTCACAAGGCCAGACAAGGCCATGCGGTGCAGGTTCAGTGGGTTCAGACTGGCTGATCAGCTCCGTTGATCAAATTAGGCTGACCTTACATCTTAAATTCGCACATTCTCAAAGACCCGCTTACAAATCCGAATTATACTGGTCCGACCTCTAACCCTTCAACCAGCATGAACCTGCTGAACATTTAGTGCCTGACAGTCATTAACCTCCGACCCCAAACATCACCCGCATAACCCAGCAGGGATTCTTGAGAACATTGGGTCTCTCCTTTCCTTGTCTCATGACCAGGCCAAACTACTCAGATTTAACTATAAGTGTGTGTGTGTGTGTGTGTGTGAAGGAGAGAGTTGTGGGTGAAGGGGTCCATACCATCCATCATGGTCTCCGTTGAACAGTTCTCCTCTTTCCGACACACCGCGCCTGCCAGGAACTCTCCCATCTTACTGGCGGATTGCTCTATGTAGAGAAAAACAGCAGATTAGGAGCAATAAGTTCATTTTAAAGAAACATTGGGTTTAAATAATGAATATAGGCCTGTGATTCAATAGAATTTAGGTATGGGGTAAGTAATGTTGAAAAACATCTCTAACGCTCACCAAAGCTGCATTTATTTGATCAAAAATAATGTAAAATCTGTAATATAAAGTATGTTTTTTTTCCTATTCATTTATTGCTATGATGGTAAAATAATTTTTAGCATCATTACTGTAGTTGTCGTGTCACATGATCCTTTAGAACAGTGGTTCTCAATCCTGGTCCTGGGGGACCCCTGCTCTGCACATTTTGCATGTCTCCCTTATTTAACACACCTGACTGAGATCATTAGCTGATTAGTTCAGTTCATGGATCTCTCTCCTCATGAGCTGATGATCTCAATCAGGTGTTAAATAAGGGAAACTTGCAAAATGTGCAGAGCAGGGGTCCCCCAGGACCAGGATTGAGAACCACTGCTTTAGAAATCACAAAGAAATCAAGAAATATTCCTTATTATTATCAATGTTGAAAACATTAGTGTTGCTAAATATTTTTGTAGAAACTACTATACAGTTTTAGTTAATGTTCAAAAGAACATTTATTAGCATTTATTTAAAACAGAAATCTTTTGTAATGTCTTTACCATCGCTTTTGCTCAATTTATTAAATCCTTGCTGAATAAAATTATTAATTTCTTTATATATAAAAAATCTTACTGACCCCAAACTCTAAACAGTACATTTACTGAAGAATTTACAATTCTTTTTTTTAATATACAGTAGTCAACATTTGAAGTGGATCAGAACCTTTTATCAAAGTTGTCCTAAAATCAAAACAATTCCCGTTCTTGTCTTAGGACAACTTTGGTGAACTTTTTTCATCCGCTTCAAATGTTGACTACTGTATACATGTAGGGCGCAAATTTGTCAATGTACACAAATTTGAACAAAAAACATATTTTTAGTGCCCTATGAAATATACGTTTTAGTTTTTTCTCATTTTTCTCAAATTCAGTTTTATTTTGACCAAATTCTGTTATTTCTATTAATTTTCTGCATTCCATTTTACTGCTTTCATTCAATTTTAATAATCAAAAGCATCTCTAATTAATTGATTTTATATAACAAAAATATATATTTTATCTATTTCTTTTTTTTAAGAAATACTTTTTGTATTTACATTTTTCTTGTAAAAAAAAATTCTGGCAAATATTCCTTTAAAAACAATGCTTTAATAATAAAATAATAATAAAATAAATATTAGTAGTAGTATTATCATTACATTAAGTAATTCCTGTCACAGTTTCTTCAAGTTAAAACAAACATTTATTTTTACGGGTTTCTGAAAATTAAAGTGTACTCAGCTACTTTTGATTTATTCATCCCAAATTGGGCAAATTCAGTGACATTCCACATTATGCAGTAAATTCCGTTGTTACGAATGGATTCCATGATTCCAGACGCTTTTTCCGCATTGAAGACATCATAGGCCCCTACACATGTATGTGTGTAGTTATATATATAATAAATATATTTATATTTAAACCCGTTCATGTTCTTGACCTGTTTTGCTAAATAACTGGCTAGATGTTTAAAAAAGACATTTCTCATGCACAATGTGGACTTCCACATGTTTAATATTCAAAGTTTAATTTTCAGATTCGGAGCATAGATTTAAGCAACAGCCATCTGTTTTCTCACCTAGTGTTTTATTGGAAATTCTGTCGACGGTCAGGATGAAGTCATCCTTGAAGATGATGTACCCAACGATGGAGAAGAGGTAGACCAGGATGAGAGCCAGCACCGCGGTCAAAACAATGGAGCGGCCATTCCTGGTAACACTCTTGATGACGTTTAACAGTGTCTCCTCTCGGTAGATCAGGTCAAAGAGCTGGAGAGAGAGTAAGATGAGAGAGTGTGTGTGTGTGTGTGTGTGTGTGTGTGTGTGTGTGCGTATATACAGCATACATGTCGGTGAAAGTGTGAGAGGTCAAAGGTCAGAGTTAGAAGAGACATCCACGTGTGAAAGATTGGAGTGTGCTCATGTAGTACTCACAAGCAAGCTGTAGAAGAAAACATGAACAAAGACTCCAAGGCTGCATATGATGAGGTAAAGCAGATGATACAGGAACTCCACATCCATGATCATGGCCTTGTATCCTCTTGTGAACGTACCGCGATTTCCCACAAAACTCATTAGAAAAATCACTTTATTGCCCACCTGAAAAGAAGATTTTTTAAAAAAGTTGCAACAGAGTTTTGACTCATATATGAGTTGAGGTCAAATTTAGCAACGAGAACATTTATCTGTAGTGTATCATTAGGGATTACGCCAATAATTGAATCACAACCACAAATTACAGGCTGAAGTAATTGCATCAGTTGCATTATGAAATATTTGATTGAAATCTTATTTATAGACAAGCCACTAAATTATCGAAGCATTCAGCTAATTATTTAAATGAGAAGTTCACTTCCAGAAAAAAAAAAATCCTGATAAATTACTCACACCCATGTCATCCAAGAAGTTCATGTCGTTCTTTATTTCTTTTTTCAGTAATAAAGAAATTAATGTTTTTGAGGAAAATATTCCAGGATTTTTCTCTATACAGTTGAAAGTTAAAGTTTGCATACACCTTGCAGAATCTGCAAAATGTTAATTATTTGACCAAAATAAGAGGGATCATACAAAAAGCATGTCATATTTTATTTAGTACTGACGTGAATAAGGTATTGCACATAAAAGACATTTACACACAGTTCACAAGGCTTATATGCAACTACTACAGAAGGTTTAAACACTCACTGATGCATTAAGAGGCAGGGGGTGAAAACTTTTGAACGTCCTTGATGTGTATATTTTTCTCATTTTTCCAAAAATATTATATTTCTTTCATGTAGTACTGCCATTCAGAAGCTATAGAAGATACTTACATGTTCCCTTAGAAGACAAGTTAAATTTAAATGCTCTTAATGCATGGTTTTTCCTTCTGAAGCATCAGTGAGTGTTTGAACCTTCTGTAATAGTTGCATACGAGTCCCTCAGTTGTTCTCAGTGTGAAAAAAAGGATCTTAAAAATCATACGGTCATTGTACGAAATAAAATATTACATGCATTTTGTAGTATCCCTCTTATTTTGATAAAATAATTAACATTTTGCAGATTCTGCAAGGTGTATGTAAACTTTTGACTTCAACTGTAGTGGACTTCAGCAGGCTGAAGGTCCAAATTGCAGTTTAAATGCACCTTCAAAAGGCTCAGCCGAGGAATAAGGGTCTTATCTAGTGAAATGATTGGTCAATTTCTTAAAAATAATAATATTTATATCATTTTAAACCACAAATGATCGTCTTGCACCAGTCTGACCTCACACATTATGCAATGATATTGTAAAGGTCATGTAAAACACAGGCGGAAGTACCGAGCCAGTGTTTACAAAGCAAACATGTAAAAAAAAAAAAAGTCAAACACACTTTACAAAACAGTTAAAACAACGATGTCTATCAATTTTGAAAATAAAATTAGTTTTTTGCCTTACCCTACTTTTTTTTTTAAATCAAAGCACATGTGCATTGTGCAAGACAAGCATTTGTGGTTAAAAATATATATAAAAAATGATTTTTTTTAAAGAAAATAACCAATCATTTTACTAGATAAGATCCTTATACCTCAGCTGGGATTGTGTAAAGCCTTTTGAAGCTGCACTGAAACTGCAATTTGGACCTTCAACCTGTTGGCTCCCATTGAAGTCCACTATATATAGAAAAATCCAAGAATGTTTGACTCAAAAACCCTAATTTCTTTGCGACTGAAGAACGAAAGACATCTTGAATGACATGGTAAATTAGTAAATTATCAGGAAATTTTATTCTGGAAGTGAACTTCTCCTTTAACTTTAAGCTGATTTGGAATTGATAGTAGGTTTGGATGCACACTAAGTGTGCACACTATTAGGGGGAAGTGGAGTAATTTTAACACCGGACTGTGAAAGCCGTGTGGAATCCCTCAGTGACGCACAACACACCTCAGTGCAAAACACACCGAGCTGTCATCTAACAATACCGCCGTCCTGACAAGTTTTGGCATAAGACACTCTCGTCATTCACTCACATTGAATGCCCCGAGAAGAAACAGTGTGGGCTCCAGGCCAACTGAAAATATGAGGCGTAATATAGTGGAAGCGATGAGCGCCCGAATCCCGTGAGGTTGGGGTAGTACTATAACTATGGCCAGCGAAACCAACATTGCCGCCCAAAGCAGTGCAGAGAGGTGTGGCTCCAGGGTGCCTGAGGAGAGAGAAAAAAAAAAGAAAAAGAGGTAAACACGTTTAAGTGCCATCAATCATGCTCTAGGATAAAAATACAGCAGAAGTGACATGTTATCATGCCATCTGTCACAGTTACAGCGTCACCAATGCTACAGACCTTGTGTTCAACTATCTCAGAGACTCGACTTAGATTTAGATCAGCAATTCAGTGCGTTTCTGGGAATTGTGTCATTTTTAGGCTGTTCCAACATGTGCAAACTGTCTTGATCTGATTATTGAAATATGAGATTTCTGTCATCACTTACTTGCACTTATGATTTCTTTCTTCTGTGGAATACAAAAGAAGATGTGAATGAGGAATTAGAAATACCATATGTGAGCCTGGACCACAAAACCAATCATAAGGGTCAATTTTTTGAAATTGAGATTTATACAAAGTTGAAAGCTGAATATATAATCTTTCCATTGATGTATGGTTTGTTAGGATATTTGGCCGAGATACAACTATTTGAAAATCTGGAATCTGAGGGTGCAAAAAAATCTAAATATTGAGAAAATAAAAAATGTAAAGTTGTCCACATGAAGTTCTTAGCAACGTATATTACTAATCAAAAATTAAGTTTCTATATATATATACGGTAGGAAATGTACAAAATATCTTAATGGAAACATGATCTTTTGTTGATATGCTAATGATTTTTGGCATTAAAGAAAAATTGATCATTTTGACCCATACAATGTTTTTGGTTATTGTTACAAATATACCGGTGCATCTTAAGGTTTTGTGGTCCTGGGTCACATATAACTTAAGATTCTGTTTGTCACACAAAGATAGCATATGGCTTCAGAAGATTTAGTCATATGGATCATTATAGTGATTTTTGCAGATTATTCACTTTCACAGCATATGGAAAATGGGAGTAAAAACATTCAGCTAAACTTCTCCTTTGGCACTCCACAGAAGAAAGTAGGTCCTATTCTCATATTTAGGCGAACTAAAACATCCACTTATGAATAAACATCTTATTTTTGAGAAACAACGAAGCGCAGATGATAAGCTTAGATTATATTCATTGTCATTACCCATGACTGCACTGTGTATCTGAAACTGCGATTCTGTACAGCAGATCGAAATGGGATTCCCTAAAGTGCTTGCAGTTTCACCTGTTGAACATGTTCGGGCACATTCTAGCCCTCAAGGGAAAGATGCTTAAAAAAAAAGTTACATAACCCTGAAAGACTGACACATTTGAATATGTTAAGGTTCGATGCAGCTTTGTCATCAACCGCTCTGGCATAGTTTTTAATCCTTGTTTAAGTCCTATGTGAATGGCAATGAAACGTACAGTACGGCAAGGTCTTATGTGGGAATATATTAGTGGGATTGCTAAGCGTGTGTGTGTGTGTGTGTGTGTGTGTATGCAGGAAAGAAAAATGAGGTCAGTCGGATTTGCAGGATCTTCACAGAAGCAATGGTTCCAGCTCGCTCACTCGCTCACTCGCTCTCCCGCCTGCGAGTAGACCACATGACAGGTGCTTGTTACATAACACGGCGTGCTAAAAATATCACGGCTGAAAGATGCATGAGCGTCGGGTACCGAGCAAGGACGGACTTCACGGCCGAGCCGAGCTGGGGCTTGGACCAACAGGGCTGGTGGGCGGCCAGGAAATATTTCGAATCGAGGACGTCAAAGGCTCTGTTCCATTCATTTTCACAAAGTTACACACACACACACACACACACACATACAGACAAACAACACTGAAAATCTAAGATTCGAAATCTAATTTTAACCTGGAAATGAAGTTTTAGGATGTTGATTATGTAAAAAGAAACGAGTTTAAAAGTAGAATATATCAGATGTGCATTTCTAGGTCACTAATCAAGCACATTTGTGACTGATTATGGAACTTCCAGTGAAGCACAAGATAATCTTGGGATCTTTGATCAATATATGCTGGAGAACTCAATCATCGGGCTTTGAATATGTCAGCTTGAATGCCACTGTCTTTACAGAAAAAGTGAGACATTTACAAATTTGTTACAAATTTGTTAAAAATATTTTTGTAAAGAAAAATAATGTATTAAATAACATATATGAAAGTATATATAATTGATATTAAATATTATTAAAGTATACTGTAAATTAAATAACAAAAAAATATATATATATATTTCTGTAAATCACTGATGTCATTAAATGATTTAATACATTTATAAACAATATTTTTAATTATAACAATATCTATTAATCCATATATCTATTAATAAAAAAATACATCAATGAATAAATAAAAATAAATAAAAAGTAGCAATAATTTATTTATTTAGTCAAGAAAAATACTGCATTACATAACAATAATTACAATAAAAACAAAATAACAATGGCATAATATTAATAATAATAAATTATTTTTGTTTAATAATTTATAAATGCATAAAAATTAAAAAGATTCTACAAAACAATAAGTTAATCATAATAAATGAATATAAAAAGTAACAATAAATAATTTATTTTGTAAAAAAAAACAGCTGTAAAGGAAAATACAGTATTCAATAGAATACATGGAAAATTATATCACTAATATTAAATATTATTAAAATATAATGTAGAATAAATATTAAATTACATAATAATAATAATTGTTATTATTATTATTTTTATTTAATTATTTTGTGTATAAATAATAAAAATAATATTATATTATTAATAATAACAACAATACATTATTTTTGTGAAGTAAATCAGTAAATATGATTAAATAAATACACATTTTTTAATATAATTAAAAAAAATACAATACAATAAAGTACCAAAAAATATGTAATTTATTTGGTCAAGAAACAGCTGTAAAGGAAAATATTGTATTAAATAATATATATGAAAAATATTATTAAAGTATTCTGTAGATTAAATAAAAATTACATTATAATAATAATAATATTTTTTGTAAATCACTGAAATAAAAGAATTGTAATACAAATAATAAATAAATAATTTAAAAAGATACAATTTTACAAAACAATTAATAATACATATAAATACTGCATAAATAAGTAACAATAAATAAGTAATTTATTTTGTCAAGCAACAGATGTAAAAAAAAATACTATTAAATAATACATAAAAGCTTACTAATCTTATAAATGTATAAATATCATTAAAGTATATTGTAGATAAAATTAAAATTACATAGTAATACAAAATGAAATAATAATAATTAATATTTTTTTGTAAATCACTGATATCATTAAATATGGTTAAATAGATATGTATTACATAAATAGTATAATAAATATATGTATTAATTATAACAATATTTATTAATCCATATATCTATTAATAGGAAAACTATTTTTGCAAAACAATCAATTATTGATAAATAAATATAAATAAAAAGTAACAATAAATAAGCAACTAATTTATTTTGTCAAGAAGCAGCTGTAAAAAATACTGTATTAAATAACATATGAAGACATATATCACTCATTTTCGTATTAAAGTATACTGTAGATTAAAAAAATTACATAATAATAATAATAATAAATAATTTTGTAAATCAATATTAAATATGAATACATAAATATGTGTTATATTTATATTATAATAAATATATTTAATAATTATAACAATATCTATTAATCCATATATCTATTAATAATAAATAAATAAATAAATAAATAAATAAATTACATTTTACAAAACGATACATTATTAAAAAATAAATAAAAATATACAAATATAAAATAAAAATAAATAAGTAAATAATTTATTTTGTTAAGAAACAGCTGTAAAGGAAATCTCTGATAACATAAACATACATAAATACATACATAAACAAATAGCCAGAGGTCTTAAACTTTTTGCCCCAATTGCAATTGAAATTGTGGTCAGAAGAGGTGGAAGCTATGCATAAAAGACCATAATGTCAACTGACTAGTAGAAACAGACAACAGAAATAGATTTATAATGTGCATGTGCCATATCCATATACTTGACATGGAAGTGGCTATATCCAGCCCTTTGACTCTAAAGTCCTAGATCTCCCCACAGCTGCACTGGTTATGCTATGCGTTCCTGTGCATTGAGGTTACACACACTGACCTACTTCTGCGTTTGAATGGCTACATTCTGTCAGACGGGGCGGGAGAGGAAGAAACACGCCTCTTCACTGCTCTTACACACATTCTGGAATTCTGTAGGGCCTCTCGCTTGACCTTAACAAATACTGTACAGGGACCTGCTGAACTCTTTTATAATCGGATTAAGACATGCTGATCGTTTTTAAACG
>NC_133380.1:9515305-9580165 GCF_049309525.1 Garra rufa | reverse complement strand
AAAACAAACATGAATGTGGTTGCTGATTTTTTTTGATACAGATTTTAAAAATAGAAAAGGAGAATTACACATATCCTTCCACAGGTGGTGGTCAATAAGAAACAGAGTTTCTAGTAACATTTTACTTAAAGAAATCATAGGAAAGTGTGCATATCCAACCCAAATTTAGTACAAGTGTATTAGAAGCAGAACACTATAACAGAAAAGCTTGATGAAGACCTACAAGTCAAAATGTTGCAAATGATTCATATAATTTGAGCATTAAAATTAGTTTTCTAACATTTAACTTAAAGCCTGTATGTTGTCTGGGTTTGGGGTCAGAAAGGTTTTCTTCAATAGTTTAATTTAGCAAGAATGTGTTTAATTGATAAAAAAATAAATAAATAAATAAATAATTAAATAAAATAAAAAAACTCTTTTGAACTTTCTATTTAGTCCTAAAAAATATTTCCCAATTTAACAAAAAAAACAAAAACATTTTTAACAATAATAATAATAAATGTTTATTGAGCACCAAAACATTAGAAATAAATACACTACCAGTCAAAAGTTTTTTTTAAAGATAAAAACAGCAAAATCAGTAATATTGTAAAATATTTTTTTACTGTTTAACATAAGGGTTTACTATCTGAATATATTTTAAAATATAATTTATTCCTGTTAGCTGAAAGCTAAATTTTCAGCATCATTACTCTAGTATTCAGTGTCACATGATCCTTCAGAAATCATTCTAATATGCTGATTTGCTGTGCAAGAAACATTTTTTTTATTATTGTTATTATTATCAATATTTAAAACAGCTGAGTACATTTTTTAGGATTATTTGATCAATAGAAAGATCTTTCAGCATTTATCTGAAATAAAAAAGCTTTTGTAACATTATACGCTGCTATTCCAAAGCTTTTAAAACGAATACTATTATTCAACAAGAAAGCTTTAAATTGTTCAAAAGTGATACTAAACACATTTATAATGTTACAAAGATTTAGTCTGAGATAAATGCTGTTCTTCTGAAATTTCTATTCATCAAAGAAACCTGAAAGAATTCTACTCAGCTGTTTTCAACATAATAATAATAAAGGTTTTTGACCAGCAAATTAAAATATTAGAATGATTTCTGAAAGATCATGTGAGGAGTAACGGTGCTAAAAATTCTGCTTTGAAATCACAGGAATAAATTACATTTTCAAATATACTCAAATAGAAAACAGCTTTTTTAAATAGTAAAAACATTTCAAAATTGGACTGTTTTGCTGTTCTTTGGAACAAAAAAATTCAGGCTTGGTGAGCAGAAAAGACTTCTTTTAAAATCTTAGTGTTCAAAAACTTTTGACAGGTAGTTTAAACATAAATTACTTTATATATCTTACATTCATGCTACACCTTTACAGAGTGTAACTTTGTAAACTTTGAGTCTTCGATTCAGAAAGGTGTAACTTTGAATGTTATGCAGTATGTTTTATAACTGTCCAAAGGTGTATTATGTAATCAATTATATTGAAATACTCAATAGTGTGTTACATAAACAGGCTTCAAGGAAAGTGTTACCCAATTCATTTTCTTAGTGGGATGCTCCTCAACCTCTTCTCAAGACCAATCCCTACCCTGTCCCGTTACGTTAACTTTAATTAGTACAGTCAGAAAGAGGTCAGCGAGGAAGACAGAATCAGATAACGCAAGATCCCTTTCCTTAGTCGCATCTGACCTCATAATACCAGAGGCCTCGGATACAAGACGCCGCACCAATTAAGACTAATCCTAATTCAGCGATAACCCACAACTGCTCACTCCAAACACCCTGAACCCGAGTCCGTGGAAACACACACACAAGAGGTTTATCACCTACAAACGGATCAATCATCACCAAAAGAGCGCTTAAAAAAATTGTGTAACCTCCAACCATTTGGATCAGACTGGGGTGAGTTTGTAAACGGGCGGCTCAAAAACGGGAGGCTCAAGGTGTGCTTCACGTGCCCCGTTTCTTTACCTACCCTTCTCTGATCCTCCAGTTGCTTCTGGGGCTGGTTTGGATCAAGCTCCTGAGTGACGTGAGTTAGCAGAAAGCAAAAAGGAGGGAAGAAAAATGAGAAGCATAAAAAAAAGAAAAGGGGTCAGGATTGAGAACATTAGTCAGTATTTTGACATGCACGAAAAGTGGGGCAGATTACATCATGCAGTTAAATGAGAGGCATTGTGTGTGTGAACTTGTATGTGTGTGTGTGTGTGTGTGTGTGTGGGAGCAGACATGCGCTGAGGAACATCATGCAGAGCAGAGTAACCTGAGCTTAGCTTCTCCATAAAACCCTAAAATAAGCTCTAAAAGTAAGTAGGAAAGTGGGTAAAACAGGAAAACTAATAAATAACACATTGCATAATTTTTACTTTTTAATCCTGTGCCCTTTCACGAATAAAAACTCAACAGGAAGGTTGTGACCTATTCTACAGGCCATCTGTTTTATGTCGGACTGTAGCGGAAAAGAAACCATGTTAATTACATAAGCACCACAAAGGGCGCCAAAGCTGGAAACGTAAGCCATGAGTGAGAGGAATGAGACTGAGAGAGAGAGAAAGAGAGAGAGAAAACTTTTAGCCAGATTATGTAATGGATCCTGCGTGCTATTGACACACACTGCGGCCCATGCCCTCAACTGCCTTGGAAAAGCAGTAGGTTTGCTCTTCGTACTTTCTTCTCCCTGTCTGTTGTATACATAGACATATGTGGGTACATGCAAAATGACAGGCCACTTTTTAGAAGCCTTGGTTTCAGGTTGTCTCATTCAGTTTCTCCACAGGCAAAGAATAAATAAATAAAATTTAAAAAGTCAAAAACGCAAAGACTGTGTACTTCAAGGGATCAACCCAAGGAAAATTCTGTCAATAATTACTCACCCTCATGTTGTTCCAAACCCAAAAGTATTATGGTATCTTCATACAATTATGGTTGAACCACTGATGTCACAATGAAACTTTTCAAATTTTCGATCTGCTTACTACCTTTCTGGGCCTTGAATGTGTTCGTTGCATTGCTTTCTATGCAGGGTCAGAAAGCTCTTGGATTTCATCAAAAATATCTTAATTTGTGTTCTGAAGATGAACGACGGTCTTACGGGTTTGGAACGACATGAAAATGAGTAATTAATGGCAGAGTTTTGATTTTTGAGTGAACTATCCCCATCTTCTATAAAGCTATAGACTGCACATCCCATGAAGTGCTGCAAATGATATTTAAAAATGAGAGTAGTATGTAAACAAACTGTTGAAATGACACATTATGCTATTTTAAATTGTTGTTATTATTATGCAATTAGTTTAGTTGTTGCAGGGGGTGCTCACCCTGTGGTCTGTGTGGGTCCTAGCACCCCAGTATAGTGACGGGGACACTATATTGCCAAAAAGCACCGTCCTTCGGATGAGACGTTAAACCGAGGTCCTGACTCTCTGTGGTCATTAAAAATCCCAGGATGTCTTTCGAAAAGAGTAGAGGTGTGACCTCGGCATCCTGGCCAAATTTGCCCATTGGCCTCTGACCATCATGGCCTCCAAAACATCGCCATATTCCGATTGGTCTCCACCAGTAAGCTGGTGTGTGGTGGGCGTTCTGGCGCACTATGGCTGCCGTCGCATCATCCAGGTGGATGCTGCACACTGGTGGTGGATAAGGAGATACCCCTGACACTGTAAAGCGCTTTGAGAGTGTCTAGAAAAGCACTATATAAATGTGACGAATTATTATTATTATTATTATTTATCCAATCTTCTGGGTAGTTTAATTTAACTCAACTATTGGTTAAAATGACTATATGGCTGGGTAATGTAGTAAAATAGATTGTAGATTAAAACTCAAAAATCAGATACATAAACATTTTAGAGTGTATTATCATTAAATTCAACATACCAAGTTGCAGCAAAGAGATTTAATTACATAATTTGCAAAGTTTCATGGGAGTGTCAGATCACTGTGGAATTCTTTGAGCACGTTTTCTCATGGTAACAGCAGCTTCTCTGATTGGAGGATCCATAGAGGATCTTTCTTCAGAATTTGGTTAGTAAGCACGCTTTAAAAATCAAACCCTTATAAGCTTGAATCATATGAATGGCGACGTCTACAGAGGCATACATCTCAGAGCTCACGGTGCGCTTGTTTTGAAAGGTCATGTGTTATCAGGTAATTTCTCAGTGGAGAAAATGAATGTGTTTTGACGTCCAGATCTGAACTGATGCACTCTAATCAGCAAGACCAAAAAGAGGTCAGGTTGTTGGCATGTTTCCATAATGAGGGGGAAAACAAATCTAAGAGTTAAGATCTAAATGCGGTGTGTGCCAGCGTGGGGCTTTGTTTTCCCATTCGCATGGGCAGAGATGACTCAAAGCGGAGATAAACAGGCTACTGCAATGCAATGAGGCAAGGACATGGTATGAGACGATCAACTACTGACTGCAACAACCCATATTCCCACATCCCAGCCCAAGGCTGGCTGGGAGGGCGAATATGTGTTGGACACACCTCTGCTGGGACCTCTGGTTCTGGTGGGGGTGCAAGCTAATGGAGATAAAAAGTCATGAGTTAGTTAATGCAGATTAGTCTCAGAACGTGTGTTCATGCCATTGACAAACTAGGAACTCATTAACGTAGCAGACCCATCAGAAATAACCAGGTTGAGCGCTTACGCTTTTCTGCACTACAGGTTGAGAAGGCTGCATCTATGCCGGTTCTTATCAAAGACTGGCTAAAATGCGCACACAAATATACTAACTGATGCTTTAAAAGCCCACATACCGACTTTCAAACTCTTATGTAATGCACTCTCAAGCTGTGACTTGGCAGAAAAAAACATTACTCTGTTAAGTGTTACCAAGTTGGGTGTGGAAAAAAGTATTTTTTTGTGTGTGTGTGGCTGATTTTCATAAAGGTATGTGCAACTTGTTTGGTCCTGTCACAACATTCAATCCATCTGCGTTTGAGCGGGAAAGTATTTCCACAATCATTGTTGGTTATTTTGCATTAGCAAGACAAGAAGAGACACATAAAATCAAAAAGTTCAAGTCGTGCGAGAGCAAAAAGGAACGAGCAAAGCAGGCGGCATGCATGGCACGCAAAACAGTTCCTTGTTCGACACATCAGCGGCAATGAAAAGGATGACTAGTGTACTATCAACAACAACAATTAAATGACAACTGATCATTCAGACAGCAGGACACTCAATGGCATTCGCTTTCATTAAAATTGGTTTGCGCTAAAAGGACGCAAAGAGGAAATTTTGAGCATGTTGTTCTAACACAAAGGAAAAGAGGGGTTCTAAATTAGCAACAGCCGTGACGCACATACATGTTTGTGTGAGTAATACTGCAACCAGTAAGGAATCTCCCTTTCTGCGACATCATTTTTCAGCTGGAAAATAATGCTGCTGCAAAACACAAGGTGTGAATGCGAAATGTCCCTCTCTAGCCACCATAAATGCACACTTTCATCACATGCTATAAAAACACTTTCTTGTGAATTTCCCCTCAAGAAATCGCTAAAGCACATCCATTCATCTGCACAGCCATCTGTCTGTCCGGTTATAAACCCGAATTAAATTTAACACTGACTTCTGAAAGAGCTCTTGGCTACTCTTTCTTCCACTGCAAGTCACAAGTTTGTGTCACAAGTTAGTCGAAACAGCTCGCACATTCACTGATGTCACAGCTTTGTTCTTTGCGGTGCATGTCAATGGCGAGAAGCTTCGAGGGTTCGTTTCAGTCACTGTCATTGTCAAAAAAGCAAGGTTCAGTTTGCAAACCAACTTTGGCCTAAAGACAGAGGGCATCTGGCTCAGTGACCTCATTTGTGCATGTCAACCTAATAAGGCGGAAGCGTTCTCAAAAGAACGCAAGGGTTTAGGTCGTCATATGCCCACTGGAGGGTCTTTGCCACTGACAGTGTCTCTTGGTAAACAGCCCATCGCACTTTTATTGGCAATTATTGCAGAAGGTCACACATCAGTAAAGAGCCTGGATTCCAGGAAAAAAACGAGGGGAAAAAAGAAGGGCAGGTCTTATGTAACCTCTGGTTGCGAGCTGGCGGGAGTCCAGGAATCGTGCTGCACGAAGGCAAGGAAACTGGGACAGCGGCGTGCGCAGGGACGGATGTGTCCACAGCTCCCCCTGATGGATGATGAGAGACTCGCAGAGGAGGAGCCAGAGATAACACAGGACACATGAGGACAAGAGACCCCAACTGACACACACTGACTACTGGAAACGACAGAGAGAGAGAGAGAGAGTGAAAGAGGGACAGGTAAAGACATTGAAAAATATAAACAGCAATGAATTTATCAGGAGCGGGAGGCACACAGAGAAAGAAGGCAAGACAGAAAGAAAGATGATAAACACTGTGAGACAGAACAGAGAGTAAAAAGCAGAACAGAAAGAAAGACATAATTAAAATAAATATATATACATAAAATAAGACATGGAAACAGAGAAAGATAGAAGGTGATAGAAAATGTGACAGACAGGCAGAGAGAGTAGAAAGAAAGAAAAAATGATAAACACTATATGAGACAGACAGAAAAAAAAATTAAACTTAGAGTAAAGGTCATTGCACACTGAAATTTTCGTATGCGTTTTCTCGCTTTTTCACATTCGTCATCCTTTCCTATCAAAATGCTTGCTATGGATGCGAAAACTCCGAAAATCAAACCTGATCCGAATTTTTCATGCCGAACAAAAGTTTCGGAGACAGTGTGTAACCGTGATTGACACAACGTGAGGTCAGATTTATTTTTTAAGATTTTAAAATTTCAGACTTCAGAGTTTGCAATGACTTTAAGACCAAAACAGACAGAAAAAAAAGAAAGAAAGAAAGCTGATAAACACTATGTGAGGCAGACAGAAAAAAAAAACAGTAAGACAGAAACAGACAGACTTATAAATAAAAACTAAATAATAATAATAATAATAATAATAAAAAGTAAGAGTAAGAACGAAACAGATTGACTTATAAAAAGAGGAAAAAAGAAAGAAAGAAAGAAAGAAAGAAAGAAAGAAAGATGACAGACAGACAGAAAGAAAGAAAAAAAGACTTATAAATAAAAGGAAATAAAAAAGACAGAAGGTGAAAATGTGAAACAAGAAAGAAAGATAATAAACAATATGTGACTATGTGAGAGAAAAAAACTGAGTGAGACTGACAAAGACAGACTTATAAATAAAAAAATAATTTAAAAAAGACAGAAACAGAGAAAGAAAGAAAGAAAGAGAGAGAAAGAAAGAAAGAAATATATAAATATAAACACTATGTGAGACAGACAAAAAAACTAAACACAAAGAAAGACTGAAACAGATTTCTTATAAATTAAAACAACTTATAAATTAAGACAAATAATAATACAGAGAAACAGAAAGGTGATAGAAAATGTGAAGAGAGAGGGACAGACAGACAAGGTGCAGTTGTGATTGTCTAGCAAAGTCCAGGTGAACGAGACACACACACACACCACACACTTTCCAGCGATATCGTATACTATTTGAACTGAACTGGACGATGATATCACTGAATTCATTGATGAACTGCCTTTAACTGAAAATTGATCGTTACTTACACACTATTGTGCTGTTTAAATACTGTGCAGTTGCTTTGACACAATCTGTATTGTTAAAAGCGCTATATAAATAAAGGTGACTTGACTTGACACCGCTCTCTCCATTCACATTACATAAGCTTCCCTGCTCAGCAGCACAGCCGCATCGTCAACCTAAAGCCACATTATCTTCCCCATCCCTCTTACATCACAAACACGCACACACAAACACACACGCTTGCACTGTATGACAGGAGACACATTCTCTTATGTAATATAAAGATGAAGAGAGAGACAGAGAGGGAGAGGTGTCGTATGTTATGAGAGAATGGTCAGGGATGGTGATTGCACACATGTGCTGTGAACACGTGTGTACATATGTATGAGGGCTCAGACTTATGATGCGCTCTAAGGACACGACCTCGCAATCACTCATGAAAACCAACGAACATGCAAACTGTCCATCAGATTTGCAACAGGTAACTGTACCCTTGTTGTAATGTTGGTTTAACATTTTTTGGTCAAAATTATTGGTCAAAATCATTGATTTTTCTTTTATGCCAAAAATCATTAGGATATTAAGTTCATGTTCCATGAAGATATTTTACACATTTCCTACTGTAAATATATAGAAACCTCATTTTCTATTAATATGCATTGCCAAGAACTACATTTAAACAGCTATAAAGGTGATTTTCTCAATATTTAGATTTTTTTCGCACCCTCAGATTACAGATTTTCTAATAATTGTATCTTGGCCAAATATTGTCCTATCCTAACAAACCATACATCCATGGAAAGATTTTGTATAAATCTCAATTTTTTTTTTTTAAATTGACCCTTATGACTGGTTTTGTGGTCCAGAGTCACATATATATGTCAAATCGATTAATCATGATTCACTGCATCCAAAAAGGTTTGTGTTTACATAATGTGTGTGTGTGTGTGTGTGTGTGTGTGTGTGTGTGTGTGTGTGTGTACACACATACACTTATATACTTAATATATGTAATATATTTGTATTTATGTATAATTCAAGTTATATATAAATATGAATATATATATATATATATATATATATATATATATATATATATATATGTATGTATATACATATTTCTCAAATAAATACATGTGTGTGTGTGTGTGTGTGTGTGTGTGTATACACACACATATACATATTAATATACAATGTACAAATACATACAAATATGGAGGACAAGAAATTAGTATAAATAAATAAAAAGGAATAAATATATAAATAAATAATTAAATGTGGAAATAAATAAATGCAGATATGCATAAATAAATTTGTTTAATTTTTAATTGTGCTATTGTTATACCATTTGTGTTATACTACATTTATTTCTACATGTATTTCTACATTTATTCATTCATGCATTTCATTTATATATATATATATATATATATACAAATATATACACACACACACACAATTTTTAAAATTTATAAAATGTCTCTTACACTTTAAGTAATATTGTTAAGCATTTTCTTTTAAAACTTAAAGAAAATAATAATAATGATAATAATAACAACATATTTTTTTTATTATTATTTGAATGTGATTTATTCCTGTGATGCAAAGCTGAATTTTCAACATCATTACTCCAGTCTTCAGTGTCACATGATCTCTCAGAAATTTTTCCAACATTCTAATTTCCTGCTCAAGAAGCATTTCTTATTATTATCAATGTTGAAAACGTTGAAAACAGTTGCGCTGCTTACCATTTTGGTGGAAACTGTAATTCATTATTTTCAGGATTCTTTTATATATAGAAAGTTTATAGGAAAACAATTTATAAAAAAAAAAAAAAAACTAAATATTTCGTAACATTATTAATGCATTTACTGTCACTTTTGATTACTGTGTCCTTACTGAAAAAAATTGCAATTTAAAACTGATCTTACTGACCCCAAAATTTTGTTTACTATAGTTTATAAAACGGTTAGTTCCATTCCTCAATTCTGATTGGTCAGCAGCTGTGTTTTATTCACGATACAGCACGGCTACGACCGCTTCACTCAACGTTCTGTGTATCATTGAACCTCCTTAGCAACCACCCTTAGCAACGTAAACAAAGCTTTAGCAGTTAAGGACTACTTTTTACAGCGGAAGGCAGTTAATGATTTTACTTTATGAAAACGTACAACCTAATATATATAAAATAATGCGAGAGGCCGTGCTGTATCGTGAATAAATCACGGCTGAAGGGCGTTGTTAGGCACGACGCGAAGAAATTAATTAATTTAATTAGAAAATAGTCATAAAATATGACAAGAACTCAGAGTTAAACTGTGTCAGAGCAAATTCATCTTGATAATGACTTTGACAGAAAGGTATGTAATGAATTACAATTAACCAAAAATTTAAATTCAATCCAATAACTGTCAGTATAACAATATTTGCACAGCTATCAATACTATGTTGACCAACTACCAAGCAATGGCTAATTTTGTTCAGTCTGTGGTGTAAAAAGGTTAGCACTTAAAGAAAAAAACACTTAGGCAAAACATGTTCAGATCAAAGTGGCTGAATAATTTCTGGTCCCAAATATTTATGAATTTTACCGGTAGTCCACTGTATGAAGAGATTTGGGGTATAATATGTCACTGTTTATTTTGCTAACCTCACTTAAAAAATATAGTGTCCTGCACCCACTAGTAAAAAAATATCAAAACTTGCATCTGGTTTCTGAATAAGTTTTCAGGTTGACTGTACATATACACGCACGCACACACTCTCTCTCTCTCACACACACACACACACACACACACACAAATATATATACACATATCTTCAAAACTGTGTGCGTGTTAAAAAAGCAGAATGACTCAAAATGACTTTGTTGAAATCAACCTGCATCACCTTATTCATCGAAACACCCCCATCAGCACTTCAGCCCTAACTTGAACTAGTAAGATTGTATGGAAAATAAAAGCACGCATTGCATTTTCAAATGTCTCAAGATGACCCTCTGACGTTATGTTTTTTCCAATTTAACTCCAAAACACCCATAAACACACCCTTTGCTGACCTTTTACACTTCTCCTCCTATACAAATACAAAGAGCCTCTTGTCATGGGATAAAAACAGACACACATGTACACAAATAATAGCTGTGTTGTTTTTCTTGTTCAGCTATGCCACGCGACGGCATGCATGTTCAAGAACGTTCACACACGTCTTGCTGTTAAGGGGAGACGGGGTCGCATTTCATCCCTGGAATTGATAGGAGAGCCGTGACTATAAAAATAGTATGAACTCCCACCTGCCTTCCTGACTGCAACTCAAACACGCATAGACACTTGCTTTAAACTTAGAAGTTACAGATATATCCCACCTCTCAATGGTAAGCAACCACAAGGATCAGTATTACTCATAATTCTAATGCTGGCATTGCAGAACCACACTGAATTCTAAATAAACAGCATACTTAAGAAATTTGAGATTAGAGTTTGAAAATCTTCCACTGTTCCAGTTCACTGACATCATCATAATATTAGCACAAATTTGCATATCTGATTAACTGATATCTATGCAAATCATAATTTATTTTTGTCTTGTTCACCAGTACAACTTTTCTAAATCAAGATACTTGAGAATTGAAATGATTAGTTATAAGTCTTGTTTTCTGAAAACAAAAACAAACAAAAAAATGCAGCAATCTGAGTTCATGCTTAAAACAAGGGGTCATTATCTTAATTCAAAGTGTATTTTTCTGACCCCACTGACATTTCAAAAACAAGACTTTATATCGTAACTCAATATTAAGTATCTTGATTTAGCAATGTTTACTTGAAAATGAGACAAGAAACTACTTTTTTTTTTGCAGTGTATGCAATGTACAGTTGACATCAAGTTGAAGTCAGAATCTGCAAAATGTTATTTTACCAAAGAGGGATCATACAAAATGCATGTTAGTTTTTTTATTTAGTACTGATCTGAATAAGATATTTCACATAGAAAGACATTTACATATAGTCCACAAGAGAAAATAATAGTTGAATTTATAAAAAACCATGTTCAAAAGTTTTCACTTGCACTGCAAAAAATGCTTTTCTTACTTAGATTTTTTGTCTTGTTTCCAGCCAAAATATATAAAAATCTTAAACCAATAATTTTTTAGAGGAGTAAAATTATTTTCTTGTTTTCAGAAAAAAAAAAACAAGTCAAAATTGAGCAAGTTTCTGCTTCGAACAAGCAAAATAATCTGGCAATTGGGTAAGCAAAAAAAACAGAAAACAAGATTATTTTTCTTACCCCATTGGCAGATTATTTTGCTTGTTTTAAGCAAAACACACTTAATTTTGAGTAGTTTTTTTCTGAAAACAATACAATATTTTTATTAGTTTAGAAAATCCTTCTTGATTTAAATATTTTTACATATTTTGTCTGGAAACAAGACAAAAAAAAATCTAAGAAAAGCTTTTTTGCAGTGTGATTTTTAATACTGCATCGTTCAACTGATGCTCCAGAAGTAAAAACAATGCATTAAGAGCCGGGGGTGTAAACTTTTGAATATGAAGATCGGGGTAAATTTCACTTATTTTGTCTTCGGGCGAACATGTAAGTATCTTTTGTAGCTTCTGAAGGGCAGTACTAAATGAAAAAAAAATCATATAGTCATATTTATGCAAAATGACAAATTAAAAATCTTCATTCGGTTCAAAAGTTTTCACCCCCAGCTTAATGCAATGCGTTTCCTTCTGGAGCATCAGTGAGCATTTGAACCTTCTGTAATAGTTGCATATGAGTCCCTCAGTTGTCCTCAGTGTGAAAAGATGGATCTCAAAATCATACAGTCATTGTTGGAAAGGGTTCAAATATACGAACATGCTGAAAAACCAAAGAAATTTGAGGGACCCAAAGAACAGAGGGCAGTTTAATCGTTCAGGACAACTATTACTAAAAAAAAAAAAAAAAAAACAGGGTAATTTTTATAAATGTAACTATTATTATTGTCTTATTCAGGTCATTTTGATATTTTGTTTAAAATAATTAACATTTAGCAGATTCTTCAAGGTGTATGCAAACTTTTGACTTCAACTGTATCTTTGGATCCAATTCAGACTTTCTAACAGATCTTGCCTTTTCCACAACCTCGAAAAGCATTTACACATTCATATGCGTCAGAGAACCGTCAGAGCGTTTTACAATATGGCCATGCTGTTTATTATTTATGCATTTATTTTTGTGAACAATCAACTGAAAACTGCCAGCAAAGAGATTGATTTACGTAGAGCCTAAACTAATCTAAATTAAAACATCTTATGTGCAGGCACTTCCAGAAAGATGAATCTAATAATAAGTGCATTTACTTTGCAAACCTCACATCAAAAGTTTAAATAAAAAATGATTTATAGTGATAATAAACTGTTGAGGTTGCAGTTTTATGGTTTGTCAGATGAAGAAATCACAAACTAAGAGCAAAACAGTTTTCTGTTGGAGCTTTCTTTACAAATGCAGCTAAATGAGCCACAATTTCACAACTTACCTGAAGTTGGTTTGGCTAGATTTCAGTTTGGCTAGATCAGTGTAATGTGTTTGGCTGGATTAATACCAGCAACTGCATTATTATCGCAAATACTCTGTAACTACTTGTTCTTCAGAACATAATGTGAAAAACACAGCGCCAGTGATAGGTTGTTACGTCGCTTTTAACCAGCGACTGTTGTTGTGTCTGAGCAGTGAATGTAACAGGAACGTAAACTTGAATTAACGCTACACAAAGGAAGTGTGAACAAAGAGTGGTGGGCAGATACACTTACACACATTTTCATCAGCACACGCCATCTAAAAACAAGGCCAGTGGTAAAAACACATGCACACGAACACACACTGAAACTATCAGGTGAGGTTAACTGCACGCAACCTCAACACACACGGACAGACAACAAAAACGGCCGGTTTGCGGTGAAGTCACGTTGACAAACACCAGCAAAAAAAGCTCAAAGGAAAAGAGAACAAGCACTAAGTAGGACGACTACGTTGGCGCGTGAGCGGGAAGCCCAGCTAAACATAGCAAATAATAAAACCAAAAATAAAAAAAAACAACCTCAGCCACATCCAGCTCATCATCAAAGGCAATTAGCTGGAAGAGAAGAGCATACAGCAAAAGTTAGTATTGTGAAGGAAGGAATCAGAGAACGCACAAAAGAAAGGCCAAACAACGTTCGTTAGTCACATAACACAAGATTATTGTGATTGTTATTTATTTAGTAGCATTCGCTTTGAAAGCATTAGTTGCCAACTGCAAAAACGTGTGATCAAATCTTGTTATTTGGAGTTAAAGACACCATGAATTCATGAGTAATCTTTTCTTTGCTTCAAAATAAAATAAAATAGAAAAATAAGTTAAATAATAAATTAAGTTTAAAACTAATAAATGCAATCAATATAAAATAGAATAAAATAAAATAATTCATTTAAAAAAAGAAAAAACAAAAAAAATATCAAAAGTAACAATATAAACAATTAAAATAAATTAAAAATCAAGTCAGAAATAAAAAAAGCAATCAAACACAAAATAGATAAATAGATAATAGATTAGGATAAAAAAACTAATACAATTAAAAAAATAAATAAAAAATGCGATCAATATAAAATAGAATAAAATAAAATAATTCATTTAAAAAAAAATCAATAAACAATCGAAAAAAATATATATAAATCAGAAATAGAAAATAAATCTGTTAAAAACGTTAAAAATTAATAAAAAATGCAGTCAACAAAAAATAGAATAAAAAATTAAAAACATCAGAAATACAAATACTATTCAAAAATAAAATAGATTAAAAAAAAATTGATTTTAAAACTAATAAAAAAATGAATACATTGAGTTTAAAAGTAATAAAAATAAAATCAAAAATTCAATCAATATAAAATAGAATAAACATTAAAATAACACACAATTAAAAAATAACAAGTAAAAGTTAATTTTAAAAAATCAATATGAACAACCAAAATAAAACAGAAATCTAATCAGAAATAAAAAAATAAAAAAATAGAAAAATAAATGAATTAAGTTAAAAATAAAAAAAATAAACTAAAATAAAACACAATTTAAAAAAAAACATTTAAAAAATCCAAAATAAAATAGAATTAAACTAAATAAAAAAATACAATAAAAATCAAATCAAATATCTCATTATAAATACACTAGCATCTAGATAGCTTCAAAGCTAATAGCCATGGAATTAAAACCACAAACTCTCATTTTGTTTTCAAGGTGTCTTTAAATCAGAAATTGGATGTAACCAGAATTCACATTATAACAAAATATTGGGCATTCAAATACTGTAGTGATGTTAATTGGGTGTTAATACATTTAGTACAGGTAAAATGTTTTGCTTTCATTTGGAAGCAAAACCACATTAGGAAAATCAGTAGGTTTAATAAAGTGTTAGGAGGACATGAGTCATGAACAGATGCACGTGTGTGTTTGTGTGCAATTATGTATATAAAAGTATATAGGCTAATAAAAACAGCGAGTCAGATGTTTAACATGGTCTTCAGAGCTTGATTTTGGGCAGTACTGTGGAAAGACAGAGTGAAGTGTGTCCTGTGAGGCCAGTTTTGCTATTTTTATGAGTAATATGGACAAATATACAGTAACACACACCAAGGGATTCTTGTAATTTCATCAAGATGTATAATAGTGCTGTAGAAGACAGGTTTGTATAAGTAGAAGGATATTTTTTTTAAAAATGTATGCAACTACACTGTGCATGTTACCTTTTCCCCATAGCCGCGGTCCTTCGTCATCATTTCTCGAAGCGTCTGCAAGACTTTTATACACAAACGCTCCTCGTTTTCCTCTAAAAGCTGTTTAGTGTGTTTTATTAATCTGCAAGAAAAACACACACACACACACACACACACACACACACAGTTAGCTTCAAAAGTTTGTTATAATATTAGTAACATCTGATAATGATGTTGTTGCATATACTGTATATGCTTTCATTGTAGGGACGCATAACATATCTATGGAAGCCCACTTCTGCCACTGAATTAAAAAAAAGGTAATTGTGACTTTTTTTCTCAAAATTCTGACTGTGTTTCTCAGAATTGTGTGATTTAAACTCATAATTGCGAGAAATAAAGTCAGAATTGTTTACATCTCACAATTTTGACTTTTTTTTCACAATTGCGAGTTTGTATCTGGCAATTCGACTTTTTTCTCAGAATTGTAAGATACTGTACAAGCTCGCAATTGTGAGTCCTAAGTCCAGTTCTGAGGAGAAAAAAAAAAAAGACTGATATGCTCACAAAATTATCTCACAATTCTGATTTAATAACTCGGAATTGCGAGTTTGTGTCACACAATTCTTTTTTTCTCAGAATTGCACGATACACTCGCAATAACCTTTTTTTTGTTTTAATTTAATGACAGAAATGGGCTTCCATGCATATCGCTTATTAAAGGGATAATTATCACTTTATATCTTGCAATTCTGAGAAATAAAGTCGCAATTGCGTAATATAAACTCATAATTGCATCTTTATTTCTCAGTATTCTGACTTTTTTTTCTCAGAATTGCGTCATATAAACTCACTATTATGACTTTTTTTCCTCAGAATTATGAGACAAAGAATATCTCGCAATTCTGAGAAATAAAGTTGCAACTTCATGATATAAACTCATAACTGCATCTTTATTTCTCAGAATTCTGACTTTTTTTTTCTCAGAATTGCGTCATATAAACTCACTATTATGACTTTTTTCCTCAGAATTATGAGATATAAAGAATCTCTCGCAATTCTAAGAAATAAAGTTGCAATTGCGTGATATAAACTCATAATTGCATCTTTATTTCTCAGAATTCTGACTTTTTTTTCTCAGAATTGCGTCATATAAACTCACTATTATGACTTTTTTTCCTCAGAATTATGAGATATAAAGAATATCTCGCAATTCTAAGAAATAAAGTTGCAATTGCGTGATATAAACTCATAATTGCATTTTTATTTCTCAGAATTCTGACTTTTTTCCTCAGAATTGCGTCATATAACCTCGCTATTATGGCTTAATTTCTCAGAATTGTGAGATATAAACTATGGAAGCCTATTTCTTCCACTGAATAAATATAAAAAAGTAATTGCGATTTTTTATATCACAATGCGAGAAATAGTCAGAATTGTGAGATATAAACTCTCAATTGCAAGTTATAAAGTCAAGATCTGAGGAGAAAAAAAAAGACTGATATGTTCACAATATTATTACATAATTTTGACAGTTTGTATCACGCAATTCTAAAAAAAAAGTCAGAATTGTTTGATTAAAAGTCGCAAAACCTTTCTTTATTCAGTGGCAGAAACAGGTTTTCATACATATTGCTTACTAAGGAGATAGTTGCAACTTTATATTTTGCATTTCTGACTTTTTTCTCACAATTGCAAGTTTATATCATGCAATACTGACTTCATTTCTCAAAATTGCGAGTTTGTATATCGCAATTATGACTTTTTTTCAGAATTCTGAGATATAAAAATGTAGTTTTTATTCAGTGATTGAAACAGGCTTCCATACATATCGCTTATTAAAGGGATAATTGCTACTTTATATCTCGCAATTTTGAGAAAAAAAAATTTGCAATTGCGTAATATGAACTCATAATTGCAACTTTATTTCTCAGAATTCTGACTTTTATTCTCGCAATTGCATCATATACTCGCAATTTTGACTTTTTTTTCTCAGAATTGTGAGATATAAACTCACATTTGTGAGAAATAAAGTCAGAATTGCTAGACATAAAATCGCAATTTTGATTTTTTTTTTCTCAGAATCGTGAGATAAACTTTTAATTGCAAGTTATAAAGTCCAGTTCTGAGGAGAAAAAAAAAGACTGATATTTTCACAAAACTATTATATACATACGTACATTATTATATATACATATTGCTCATTAAGGAGATAATTGTGACTTTATATCTCGCAAATCTGAGAAATAAACTCGCAATTGCTTTATTCTCAGAATTGCAATGTTTTTCTCTCACAAGTTTACATCACACAATACTGACTTCATTTCTCACAATTCTGACTTTATAACTTGCAATTGCGAGTTTACATTTGTCAATTCAGAGGAAAAATCTGAACTGTGAGATAAAAAGTCGTCCATACATATCGCTTATTAAAGTACTTCCCCCAAAAATGATTTACTCATCCTCAAGCCATCTTAGATGTATATGTCTTTCTTCTTTTAGACAAAAATATTTTTATAATTTAGCTCTTTTTTTTATTATTTAGCTTAGTCATATACACCTAGAATAGCTTGAGGCTGAGTAAATCCTGGAGTAACTTTTATTTCTGGTTGAACTATCCCTTTGATAATGCTTATGATTTATAAATATTTTAAAATAATATAAAATACAATTAAATTAAATAAATAATAATTCATTTACCTAATCATTTAATTCAACAACTACTGATTTATTTATTGAATTTATTTTTTAATTTTTTTTAACCACACTCCACATTAATGTTAAAAGATTGTCTTTATAATGAATATTCCGCAACCTACGCTGGATAAAAGTGCTTCCTGAATATTCATTATAAGGACAATCTTTTAGCATGAACATGGGGGGTAGTTAAAAAAAGAAAAAACTAATTGATCGGCGCTGTTAACAGACTGCTATTTTGCTCTCACTGACAGTACAATGGACTCTTACATTGTAATATAACTCCAGTCCTGAATCAGCTAATCCTACATCTCAGGATTATTCCCACAGGAGCGTCACACGCAAACAAACACAGATGGCCACACAAACACACAGGTAATCCCTTTTGTAGCTCTGGCAGACTAACAGGAGTCTCTCACAGCATAAGGACAGGTGAAGGACAGTAAGCACAACTGCATCATTACAAAATGCATCCCGTGAGAGAGAAAACAAACAAACAAACAAACTGTGATCTATTTTTCTCATGCTCACCAAGACTGCATTTATTTGATTAGAAACACAGTAAAAACACTAAAACTTTGATTATTACTAGAATTTTAAAAAACAGTTTTCCTATTAGAATATGTATCTTCCAATTTTAATTTATTTCTATGATGGCAAAGCATCATTACTCCAGTCTTTAAAGTCTCTTTTAATCCTGTATATGTTTTAGGTCAACCAATAAAACACATTCACAGTTGTCACTGGTTCGTAGCATAAAAAAGAGGAAGACTGTTATGACTGTTTTGTCCTCACAGTTCAGGACGATGGCTTTATAGTGTAGGGGTTATAGGAAAAGGAAACTCACTTAGAAATAAAGCCTCCGCTCTCGCATTTCCGCCGGGCGTCTGTGTTTTCGGGGAAGAGCAGCTCTGGGCGATGAAGTACATCCACCAACACAGACAGCTCAGCTTGAACCAGGGGCCGCAAACGATCCTCCAGAGCAGACACGATGTCCTGATAAACACAGATCAGAGCACAAACAATGGCACAAATTCAGTTATTTTGTTAATGACACTCGTTAAGCACCAAACAGGAATGAAAACTGACATTGATGAGCACTTAAACGCAGCTGATAATTCATTTTAGTAACTAAAACCTCACAAAAATATTTGTATAGCACACATGTGTGACTCTGGACCACAAAACCAGTCTTAAGTAGCACGGGTATATTTGTAGCAATAGCCAAATATACACTGTAGGGGTCAAAATTATAGATTTTTCTTTTATGCCAAAAAACATTAGTATATTTAGTATATTAAGTAGAGATCATGTTCCATGAAGATATTTTGTACATTTCCGACCGTAAATATATCAACACGTAATTTCTGATTAGTTATATACATTGCTAAGAACTTCATTTGGACAACTTTAAATGCAATTTTCTCAACCCTCAGATTCCTGATGTTCAAATAGCTGTATCTTAGCCAAATATTGTCCTATCCTAACAAACCATACATCAATTGAAAGTTTTTAGATTATGTATAAATCTCAATTTCCAAAAATTGACCCTTATGACTGGTTTTGTGGTCCAGGGTTATATATTGTACTTCTCAGAGAAATAGAAACTGGCTTATTTCATACATGATACAATATCGTTGGATTGTTTTTTTATGTCTGTTGTGCACACCAAAATACTGTAAAAACAGTAATAATGAGAAATGTTATTACAATTTAAAATAACTTTTTGCAATTTTAATATATTGCTTCAACTGTAATATTTCAGTGGTGCAAAGCTGAATTTTCAGCATCATTATTCCTGTATTTATTGTAACATGATCATTCAGAAATTATTCTAATATGCTGATTTGATTATTTGATGCTCAAGAAGCATTTCTTATACATATAAGCATATACAGTTGAGGTCAAAAGTTTACATACGCCTTGCAGAATCTGCAAAATGTTAATTATTTGACCAAAATAAGAGGGATCATACTAAATGCATGTTATTTTTATGTTACTTCACGTAAAAGATTTTAACATATAGTCCACAAGAGAAAATAATAGTTGAATTTATAAAAATGACCCTGTTCAAAAGTTTACATACACTTGATTCTTAATATATAGTTGTTACCTGAATGATCCACAACTGTTTATTTAGGGCCCGAGCCCAAAAGGGCGAAGGCCCTATTGTTCTTCTAAGGATTCTTATTTGTTTTTTTTTGTTTTTTTTTATTTTTTTTTTTTTTCAACCGTTGGGGCACTTTTGGGGGCCTTAACATACTCAAAAACTCTTGAAAATTTGCACACACGTCGGAATCTGCCGTCGTCCGGACGCCACTGAGGCTGGGACCCGGGCGTGGTTCAGGGCCTCTACAGCGCCCCCTGGAACACAGTTTGAAAACTTGATGTACTGCGCACACATACTTGCGCGTATTGATATGAAACTCGGTACACATATAGAACTCATCGAGCTGAACAACTTTTGTACTCTATGTCATGGGCTCCACGCAACAGGAAGTGAGATATTTAGGGCTGTTTAAAAAGCGCATGCTCTGGAATTTAACGTACTCCTCCCAGGAATTCCATGGGATTGTCACCAAACTCGGTCAGCATGATCTCAAGACATTGGGGACGCTAAATTGCGAGGAGATTTTTGATATCTCGAACGGTTTGGCCGTGGCAAGGCGACAAAGTTATGGCGAGAAATGAGAAACAGGAAGTGTCTAATAACTGTTGCACACATTGCCTGATTCTGATGAAACTTCACCAGATTGTTCGTTGTATGATGCCGATTCCATAAATGTGACTATTATGAGTCAAAGTTATAGCGCCACCAACTGGCAGCAGGAAACGTGTCATTTTCAAAATGCTTTGAAATCAGCCTCTTAATTTTACTCGATTTTCTTTAAACTTCATCAAAATCATGTCAAAACACGGCCGATAAAGAATATGTAAAGGGGTCGATGATAAATCAAATGCTGTTGCCATGGCAACGTGTCAAACTTTAAAATTACATTCCTGTCTTTTCGAGCCAGATAACATGCTTAGAATTTCATGAAACTCAACACACACATCAATATTAATGATAGTTAGACACTGGCAAAAGGTCATAAATGGGCATGGAGCAGGCACTCTATAGCGCCATCTTTTGACAAAAGTTGGGGGGTTAGTTTTTCCTACAGTCACCAAACTCTGTACTTATATTGCTCTCATCAATCTGGACAACTTTCTAAATCAAACTCATTAGCTAAGACCAACAGAAAGCCGGCTATTTTGATTTGAAGGTGGATTTTTTGAAAAATCAGGCTGTAAACAAATTCACACTACTCCTAAGAACAACCAGCTGTTCACACCAAACTTTTTTAACATGAAGAGAAGATTCTGAAGATGTTAAATTGCGAGCGGATTTTGGATATCTCGAACGGTGTTGACGTGGTGATTTTTTAAAGATGTAGTAAAAAACATAACCCTAATTTTTTATATCTTTAAAGTGCAGCATCCAAACTCTTTAAAACTTTTTTCACACAGAGATCTAATCATTCTGAGCAAGTGCTGGAAATATAAATTTTATACAAGCTTCAATGAATTAAAGAAAATTAAAAAAATAACTCAGAAACCTGCTGTCACTCTGGTGAATGTCTCTACAGTATGTGTGTGCGTTCAGTCAGGCACAGAGAAGCTCATTATTGCAGGGGGGAGGGGTGAGAGGCAGAGAGGGTGACAGAGTAGAGAGCCATCCTACAGACCATCTTTGAACAAAATGCACATACTGTATGTATTTTAATTACATAAATATGTCTGATCTTTGAGAGTCTGATATTTTGAGAAAATATAAAGGGTCACTAAGTCTTTCATTGTTCGTATTTTGCAGTTGTTGTTTTTTATTTATTTTTTACTTAACTGTACCATGAACTTGTCCTATTCAGTCACATAGCAAAAGATTTAAAAATACAACTTTTTAGCATGATCAATTTATCTTCATTGATAGACAATATTTACATAGTGTTATTTATTGAATATAAAATAATAATAATAAAAAATTAAGACAGACTATGACAACAAAACAAACGTTACTGTTATCTCTTCAAAACATCTGAAAACCATAATTTTAAGATCAGTTATATATATATATATATATATATATATATCACCCCGTTAAAATACTCAGCTTGATTTTTAAAGATATTTTGAAAGAATGAAGCGTTTATAGAGCACTTTATTGTGTATTGCTGCACACCCACATGAACTGTGTTCATGTTCATGTTAATTCACAGTACATAAACTTTATATGAATACTTTTTTTAGCTTAATATTAATTAACATTAATAAATGCTATTTATTTATTGGTCATGTTAACTAATATAGTTAATTTTAACAAATGAAACTGGATGGCAACATTTTATATTTTGTGTGTATGTGTCTGTGTGTTGATTTTAAAGTGTAACCCTTTCAATTCTGTAAACTTAAAATCAAAACTAGCAGATGGTTACTGTGAATGCATGTGCCAACTGGGCACCGTCTTCCTTATTGATTCTTAGTTATGTAGCGCTTAAGAGTGATGTCTTATAACAGGAGGAGTCACCAGCAAAGCAATATCCACACAAAAATTGTACAGATAGGTAACAATGACATTTAAGCAGAAGTGGTGGACGTAAAGCAAGCAATAATAACATTTTGCTATCATCATGAATCATGTTCTTATCATCATCATCATCAGAAAATAGGCAATTTGTAGCATACTGGTTCACAGTTGGCATTTATCTGAAGTCCTTGCATTGATTGCATTTAGTTAAATCAACATTATATTTGGTCAGTCTGATCTTGAGGCCTTAGAGATGTTAAATTGTGAAGATCTTGAGTTTTCATTAAAGGGCATGTCCGTGGTGGCCTGACAAAGTTTGATGTTTCTGCATAGACATAGAAGTGGTTATAACTTAGCCTGAAAATGTCTGATCTGCCACAAAATTCACAGGTTTGGTAAGAGTCCTGGCCTGAAGACACCTAAAGACCAATATTCAGATATTATCATAGCCCCACCTGTTGGCAGCAGGATATCTCATATATTTCACTAACTCAAACATACCAAGGTCAATCTGCATATGTTTGATAATAGTGCTGGCCTGAACACATCTACATGCCAATAATCAGTTATAGGCATAGCGCCACCAGCTGGCAGCGGCAAGTTTGGCACATTTAAGTGACTTTGAGATATTTCTCCTACATTTACTGTATTAAAAGCATACTGCCCCCCGTTTGCTGTTTTCCTGAAGCCACCGGTCGGCGGTGAGCCCGGGTGCGAGGGCCCGTTCATCGCTGCTCGCAGCTTTAATTTTATGTTTGTTTTTAGTGGAAGTTGTTCATGAGTCTCTTGCTTGTCCTGAACTGTTAAACTGCCCGCCATTCTTTCTTTGGTTTTTCAGCATTATGATTTTGAGTAGGGATGTCCCGATCCGATCACGTGGTTTCAGACTCGATCGGAATCAGACGTTACCTCCCGATCAGGACTCGGATATATATGTATATATATTCTCATTATTTTTTAACACCACTATAGTTATGCGGTGGCACTGACTTAGACCTCTTGACTCCACACAGAAACACATCAAACACTGTGGTGCTTTTTTGTTTGTTTGTTTGTTTTTTACATGGCTGCTGGGTATTTTAAGTTGAGGTGCTATATGTTTTTATATTAGACTTTATTTACATTTACTGTTGCACTTATGTCCAGAAGTGAAGATTTTATGTAATTTATTACTTGATTGTTCAAGCTTCCTCACAAAAGTGCTCTGTTTGTTAACAGAGTTGTTGAATGTTAAAATAAGGTGAATTAAATAAAAAATAAGGAACATCCTGGATCTGTTTCTTCGCTCTTCTTTATTCTTTTTTTATGTATTATAGAAGTATCGGATCGGGACTTGGTATCGGCAGATACTCGAAATCAAATGACTCGGACTCGAGGGCAAAAAAACCTGATCGGGACATCCCTAATTTTGAGATCCATCTTTTCACACTGAGGATATCTGAGAGACTATTACAGAAGGTTCACACAATCACTGATGCTCCAGAAGGAAAAATGATGCATTAAGAGCAGGATAAAATAAAGATATGTACATTTTACTTATTTTGCCTAAATATAATCTTTTTTTCATTTAGTACTGCTCTCCAGAAGCTACTTAACATGTTTCCTAGAAGACAAAAAAGTAGTATTTACCCTTATCTTCAAATACAAAAAGTTTTCACCCCTCGGCTATTAATGCATTGTGTTTCCTTCTGGAGCATCAGTGAGCGTTTGAACCTTTTGTAAAAGTTGCATACGAGTCCCTCAGTTGTACTCAGTGTGAAAAGATGGATCTCAAAATCACAGTCATCGTTGGAAAAGGTTCAAATACACAAAAACGCTAAAAAACAAAAAACAAAGAATTTGTTTGACCTGAAGGATTTTTCTGAAGCAAAGCAGGCAATTCAACTGTTCAGGACAAATAATTTATGATATAATATTAAATGTTTTATGCTTTCATATGTGTAACAAACAAGCAATCATGTCATGTGCAACAACATATATGAACTGAGTATGTCTCCGTCTCGTATATTTTCACTGGCACAAACAGGTGTGGTAAAAAGCCATTTTTGGACCCAGGCCACACATATTCTGAGCACCAAGGGCATGATTTGTTTTCAAAGTGAGGGCTGAATCTAGCAGCCCTAAGGCTCATAGCACAGACGTGAGCTGTGCAAACGTGTCTGAATACCCGCCAACTCACGCCACAGCTGCACGGGGGTGGAGACAGACGTGATGAAGCCATGGTTTACCGCAACTCGCTAACTCACCCTTCCCCTCCCCCAAGCTAGATGACACCCCTCCACTGACCTCTATCCTTCTCTTCACCATCTTCTGAGTGGAGTATTTAAAAAAAAGAGGAAATGCATGTTTCTAACCACAACATCACCTTCTGATGACAAGGTGTCTTTTTTCAGCATTTCGACATGGCACCTTTCAAAGAAAACAACCGCCGTTCCTCTCTTAAACACGACAGCAGAGACTTCTAGATACAGCTGGAAACGCATCAGCAAGTTGCTGTATCCGTTTTAATGTCGTCATACGGGTCATTTAACCAAACAGGTGCCACAACTTTAAACAACTTTAATACTAAAATATATTTGTATGTTTTTTTCTCAGTCATTAAGATTAAGTTTTTGGCCTTTCCGTAAAGCATATGTTGACTTCCAGAATAAAAATTTCCTGATAATTTACTTACCCCCTTGTCATCCAAAAGGTTCATGTCTGTCTTTCTTCAGTCAAAAAGAAAATTAGGTTTCTGAGGAAAACGTTCCAGGATTTTTCATCCATATAACAGACTTCAATGGTGATTAAAAAAGTATATACATTTTTCTTTTTTTTTTTTAGAAAATTACCAATCGTTTTGCTAAATTAGACCCTTGTTCCATGGCTGAGATCGTGTAGAGCCCTTTGAAGCTGCATGGAAACTGTAATTTGGACCTTCAACTTGTTGATCTCCATTGAGGTTCACTATATGGAGAAAAATCCGGGAATGTTTCCCTCCAAAACCTTAGTTTCTTTTCGACTAAAGAAAGACATGAACATCTTTGATGACATGGGAGTAAGTCAATTATCAGTCAAATTTGTAATCCTTTAATCCAGTGCTTCCAACTTCTTTCTCTATTATAATTTTTAAATAATTATTTACATTTTCAACAATTTATTTCTAAAAATGACTGAAAATAAAAGCTAGCATTACTAACATATTTTGCACGTATTAAACTATGCCAAAAACCATAGATTACAATGAAAATAAGTCAACTAATTTTTTTATGTTTGTCAACATTGTTGCAATGATTTTTTAATACTAAATGAAATGCAAATAAAAAAAACATAATAATCCTATATAATACTATATTATATTTTAACACATAATAATTTATTAAAATTCTCTATAAAATAACAGAATTTAATGATTCCATTACAATTTATATTACTATTACTTTAAGCACAAAGCTGTAAAATAAATGTCTCAATTCAAGTTTTTAAAGATTCTATTAGAATGCTGTTACCTCTCTGAAGGCATAATTTTATACCAGCATATGTGACCCTGGACCACAAAACCAGTCTTAAGTCGCTGGGGTATATTTGTAGCAATAGCCCAAAATACATTGTATGGGTCAAATTTATTGATTTTTCTTTTATGGCAAAAATCATTAGGGAATTAAGTAAAGATCATGTTCCATGAAGATTTTTTGTAAAATTCCTACTGTAAATATATCAAAATGTAATTTTTGATTAGTAATATGCATTGCCAAGAACTTAATTTGGACCACTTTAAAGGTGATTTTCTCAGTATTTTGATTTTTTGTACCCTCAGATTCCAGATTTTCAAATAGATGTATCTCGGCCAAATATTGTCCTATCCTAACAAACCATATATCAATAGAAAGCTTATTTATTGAGCTTTCATATGATGTATACATCTCAGTTTTGAAAAATTTAACCTTATGACTGGTTTTGTGGTCCAGGGTCACATATGTTAGAATGTACAAATTTAGCTTTAGATGGCACATTTTTGATTTACCAGCCCTCAAATGCATCAGTTATCTGACCGAAACTTTATAGCGGAAATCTACTTTAAAAACCATATTCTCAAACTGGATGAAGTTTCATAAAATCATCAATATAGAATATATGTGTGTGTGTTTGGATCTTAGACTAGTGCCAAAAGACAAGCATTATCAGAACATTCCCCCAGACTAAATTTCCCAGGACCAACATCTCATACTGACTCAACTTCCCCATAACAATGCACGTGAATTCCTGGAACGAGTTTCCTGTTTCCCCACCTCTTCAAATTCCATTTGACAATGCATCTGGAATAATATAGGTGAGGTGGCTACATTCACAATTGACCAACCGTTTGACCAGACAATTTCAACAACAAAAAAAGCTATTTTTAAGTTTGTCTTGATAAAAATCTATCGTGACAATATTTTATGACGCAAAAATATTCCGTCAATCCTCATTGGCTCTTTTCCAGAGCCCCTTACCTGCAGCCTCTCGATGATGTTCCTGTAATCTTTGGAAGTGGTGAGCGTTGAGTCTCTTCTAGATGCATTGCGAGCTGACATCCTCCAGTTGAGGAGGGTTTTCTGTACCACATTGTTGGACTTCACAAAGAGGTTGTTCACCTGGCTGTCCAAGTCCACCGGGATAGCAATCGCTCTGCTCTTGGCTAAACAAGACAAGAGAAAATACAACGATTACATGCACACTTCATAAATGTGACCCTTGGACCACAAAACCATTGTATGGCTCAAAATGATTCTTTTAATCCAGAAAAATCATTAGGATGTTAAGTAAGCATCATGTTTCATGAAGATATTTTTTTTAATTGTCTACTGTAAATATATCCAAACTTAATTTTTGCTTAGTAATATGCACTGCTAAGTACTTAATTTGAACAACTTCAAAGGTGATTTTCTCAATATTTTGATTTTTTTGCACCCTCAGATTCCAGATTTTCAAATAGTTGTGTCTCGACCAAATATTGTCCTATCCTATAAATCTCTGGTTTTGTGGTTCAGGGTCACTAATGGTGAGTGATTTCCTTACGCCTTAGGTTTTTATCTAAAACATAAAACAGAGGCCGGATGTAAAGATAAATGAAAATAGAGCTGCGTGAGGTTCATTCCTCAAAGTCTGAATGCTTCCGGTCAAATACTTACCCACATCAGACAGAACCTTAATACAGCCCTCCACAGAGGCTTTCTGGGTAGGAACAAGCCAGTTACAGTGGTAAACTCTGAAAACCCCCTGCAGGAGCTGCACAAACACAGGCTGCCGGGTCTGGAGAACAAGAAAGCAAAAAACAACAATAGAGGAAAGAGAAAGATTATATTCGACAGAGAAAAACAAAAGGAAGAAATTACAATTAACAAAAACTTCTCTGATTGACACATTCAAAAGGTTCAGGTTTTTTGAGCCGAAGGAAACCTCTCTACATCTTTTTGGTTTTTAATATGCTTAAATGAGAAGTTCACTTCCAGAACAAACATTTACAGATAATTTATTTCCCCCCTTGTCATCCAAGATGTTCATGTCTTTCTTTCTTGAGTCATAAAGAAATGATGTTTTTTGAGGAAAACATTTCAGGTTTCTCTCCATATAGTGGACTTCTATGGTGCCCACGAGTTTGAACTGCCAAAATGCAGTTTAAATGCAGTTTCGAAGGGAAACTGAGGAACAAGAGCCTTTTCTAGCAAAACGATTGGTTATTTTCTAAAAAAAAAAAAATTACAATTTGTATAGGTTTTAACCTCAAATGCTCATCTTGTCTAGCTCTGCCTGAACTCCTGTGTATTCCGGTTCAGGACATTTAGGGTTTGTTGAAAAACTCCCATCTCATTTTCTCATCCAACTTCAAAATCGTCCAACATCACTGCAGAAGTACCAAACAAGTGTTTATAAAGTGAACAAGCAAAGAAAGTCAAGCGTCCTTTGCAAAAAAAGGTAAAACAGCGATGACTGAAGTAGGAGAAGAAAATGTGATGGGAGGTTTTTCTCAACATACCCTAACTGTCTTGAACCGGAATTCACGCAGAGCTAGACAAGATGAGCATTTGAAGTTTGAGTTGAGTTTTTTTGGAAAAGAATCAATCGTTCTGCTAGATACTGTAAGACCCTATTTCCTCGGCTGGGGTTGTTTAGAACCCTTTGAAGCTGCATTTAAACTGCATTTTGGAAATTCAAACCATGGGCACCATAGAAGTCCACTATATGGAGAGAAATCCTAAAAAGTTTTCCTTAAAAAAACGTAATTTGTTTATGACTGAAGAAAGAAAAACATGAACATCTTGGATGACAAGGGGGTGAGTAAATTATCTGCAAATTTTTGTTCTGGAAGTGAACTTCTCCTTTAAATAAAGCAACATGGTGTTCCGGGTTCAATGGAAGTTAAATTCTATCCACAGCAGCAGACTCAAAAGTCAATTGGTCAAGAGTTTTAAAGCAGAAATGTGTAGCTCATATGTTGGTTAACACTCTTATGTTAATTACTACATACTAAAATGTGCATATTTAAGTTTTACAGCTGTTTAAATTGTCCTTCAACTATAATTTAACTAGTTTTGACTGAATGAACATTTGGTTACATGTTGCCAAGACAAAAAAATACATATTTAAAAAACATATTATATTATATTATATTATATTAATCAAAAGTGACAGTAAAGACATGCATGATGATAAAATAGATCTCGATTAAAAAAAATTCTGACCTAAATCCTAAAAAAAAAAAGTATCACGGTTTTCACAAAAATATTAGGCAGCCCAACTTTTAACACTGATAATAAAATCAAATCAGCATATTAGAATGATTTCTAAAGGATAATGTGACACTGAAACTGGAGTAATAATGCTGAAAATTCAGCTTTGCATCACAGGAATAAATTATATTTTAAGATCTACATTAAAATATATTTAAATAGTTAAAAATATCACTTAAAACGGTAAAAATATTTTACAATAATACCATTTTTATTTACTTTTTAATTATTTAATAAGCAAAAGAAGCTTTATAAAACATTTTAACTGTCTAAACTAAACTAGTAAAGCTAGTAGAAATACTGCGCATGCCATGTTTGTTTGATTGTACAAATTAAGCGACTGGTTTCTGTGGTATTCCACAGCAGAAGATGCTATCAATAGAGATTAGCTTGCTTTCAACCTGACATATCTTTAAAGACTAAAATTTTAGATTAAAAAAATGAATACAACCAAATTCATAACCATTTTTCTAATTTTTTTACAGATGCATTAGTTAAAAGGGCAACAAATTATGATGTATTAACAACTTGAGTGACAGAAACTAACAACACATCTTACCACCAACACAATGGGTGAGAACCCAACAACGCTCACAAGAAAAATGTGCAAAGCTAAGAGGAAGGATGACACGTTTACCACGCTACATTGGTTCAAATGCTTTATGGACAACTAGTCAAGTACGCAGAAGGGGCACAATTGTGAAAAAAACCCTCAGTGTGATCTAGTTTCCCACTCAAACAGGATTACTAGAGAATAGTCTAACCCAATCTACGTCACCACATTCCATGTGCAACCACTGTGTAGTCATCACAAAGCGGTACCTCAGTTATTTTGCCTAAAATGGAGGCCTGTCACAACAAAGAGAGATGTGAGAGATCAGAGCAGGAAGCTGTCATTAAGCAACATTTCCAGGAAAGAATGAATGGGGTTTAGGGTCGATGCACGACAAAGTATTAGAAGTTACTTCCTACTTTACAGCTGCAGACTATACAGTCAAACCAAAAATTATTCAGACAACCGATATCATTTTTGATTTTTTTTTTTTTTGCTAGTGAGTGCGGGAAAACTATAGATAAAATATGTAAGTGAGGATAGCCAAATAAAGCATATTATACCCACAAATTATACAGTGGACTACCATATATATATATATATATATATATATATATATATATATATATATATATATATATATATATATATATATATACTGTATATATATAAATGTGTCTGTGTGTAATGAAATTAAATTTAATAATGCTGCAAAGATTTTTAACATCAAATAAACGCTTGTTAGCTTGTTTTTTACTTTGCATTCAGTCGGAATAGCCTAGAAAAAAAAAAACGGTTTCCACAATTTTTAAAAAAAATTACATTATCATTGATAACAGTAAGAAATATTTCTTGAGCTCCAAATCTGTACATCAGAATGATTCTAAAAAAATCAACATTTCAGCTTCGCCATTCCATCAGAGAATATATTAAATTTGTATATGTTAGAAGTCAATGCAGCCTTGTAAAATAAATTAATTAATACATTCAAATAGGAAAATTAATTATTGAAAATTATTTAATAAACAAAAGAGGCTTCTTTCAAAAATAAAAAAATAAATAAATAAATAAATATAAATACATACATACATACATATATACATATATATATATATATATATATATATATATATATATATTACACATACACACACACATAAAACTGATAATTATAAGATGACACTGAAGACTGAAGCAAAAATTTCAGCTTTGCCATTGCAGGAATATATTACTTTTTATATATACGTTACAACAGAAATCAAAACAGCCTTGCAAAAACTAATTTAATATAATAATAATAGTAATAATAATAATAATAAAATAATAATAATAATAATAACAACAATAACAAACAAACAAATATTTTAAAATAGACAATAGAAAAAAATAATTTAAATTGTAAAAATTATTCCCAATATTAAATTTTTTTATTGGTTTTTTTAAATTTAGTAAGCATAAGAGGCTTCTTTCTTACAAAAAAATAAAATAAATAATAATATATAATAATAATAATAATAATAATAATAAATGAACTGAGGCAAAAATGTCAGCTTTGCAATTTCAGGAATATATTACATTTTTAAATGTTAAAATAGAAATCAATGCAGCCTTGCAATAAATATATAAATAGTTTTAAATATAAAATAAAATATATTCTAATACAAAAAATTAAATTTATTTAATTTTATTTCAGAATATTACAATTTATTTTATTTTATAGATTTTATTTATTTATTTATTACATTTTTATTTATTTACTAAGCATAAGAGGCTTCTAAAAAATGGCACTGAGGACTGAAGCAAAATGTAAAAAACTTTGGCAGTAATATCATTTACAGAAATATATTTTTATTTGTTAAAATAGAAATCTGTGCGGATCACTCTGCTGTGGCGACCCCTAATTAGAAGGGAGTAAGCCGAGAGAGAAAGATTTGTTAAAACAGAAGTCAATATTTATATGTAGACACACACACACACACACACACACACACACACACACACACACACACACACACACACACACACACACACACACACACACACACACACACACACACACACACACACACACACACACACACGTTGGGTTTACATGTTTTATGGGGACATTCCATAGGTGTAATGGTTTTCATACTGTACAAACCGTATTTTCTATCGCCCTACACCTACCCTACACCTAAAGCTAGCCCTCACAGGAGATTGTGCACACCTTTACTTCCTCAAAAAAAAAAAATTGTGCATGATTTATAAGCCTGTTTCCTCATGGGGACCTAAGAAATGTCAAAATCTACTGGTATTACTATCCTTGTGGGGACATTTGGTCCCCATAACATGATGAATACCAGGTACAAACACACACACACACACACACACACACACACACACACACATATTTAGTTTTTGCTTAATGCATTTTCTGAGACATTATATTTAATGCCTATTTAATCCCTAATAAAATAAAAAAAGGCAATTTTTTAAATTATTTTATTTTAGGATATTAGAAATAAAATTCATGAAAATTATTACATTTCTCATTATTTCTTAAATGGATTCTTGTATTACTGTAATGTCAAAATAAATTATATATACTTTCATTTAAATTGTGTTTATTAATCGTAGTATTTTTTAATGATATAAAATGTCTCAAAATGTCTGCCTTACTACAAGGATCAACTTGTTTTGACCAGTTAAAAACAAACAGTAAAGTCTACTTTATAGTTACAAGCTATTTCAAACCTATAAACAAACTAAATAGACTATCATGTCGCCTAAAGCAGAGAAAGTAAATAGTACAATAGTACAGTGTGGTACAGATATAACACCTGACCATTCATGTGATTTCTTTCATCTGCAAACAGGCTACATAGAAAGACGGTTAATAATAAAAACACCAGGTTTTCCAAGAAAAAACTATAATGTTGGGCTCTACTTCCACAAATGCTCTACAAACATACACTACACAAGCTATGTGGAGAGTCTTCAGGCAAGATCAGCCCTAGTTTCTCACATTGCGAAAAGGAGATGTGGGAAGTGTGTGTTGATGTGCAAGAGCATGAGAAGAGAGATATATTCTTGGAAAGCTCTGACCGGTGCGTCAGTCACCAGTGGTCAGGCTGATTCTTTAGAAACATGTGAGTCTGATGAAACCGCCTGAATTTCTACAGATCCTATGGTTCTCATAAAAGTCACTGATAGCTTAGAGCTACACAAGGGGAGGGTCTTTTACAGATACTTACGTACATATGACGTGCCACCTAAGCGAGGAAGAGGTAAAAAGGGTTAAGATATTATCTGGAGGGTTTCTTTTCCCATGTATAAAGATAACGAGGTATTTCAAAAGAAATCAAACCGCTGTAAAAGCTGAAGTCAGTGGTGAACCAAAATTTAACTGAAACTGACAGCTGAAAGCAGCATATACTTAACTTATGCTAATAACTCATGAATATTTCAGTATATACTGCAGTATTGGGGTCATTACCTGTAAACTAGTGCTCTGGTCGGAGAAAGGAGAGCTGAAAAATGTCGTCACGATACTCATTACGGTTTCTGTCACGTAGCCTTCCAACGTTGTGTCAGCATGTTTGCGGTCGCTTGTATTGTTGCAGACCTGGATGCAAAAACAAACAAAGAATAGAGCGAGTTATTGTGGCCTTGAGTCATTTGCTTCAGTAAGCACAGTCAGAACATAAACTGATTCACAAGAGTCAGATCGACTGTAGACGTCCAGACATCATATAAATAAAACCCCATATCATACCACAAATAATGAATCACTCTGCCTTGACTTAACAAAAAACCCACAGGCAATCAACATCAATTAGACAACGTTGGCAAGCAACAGATTGGTACTTTTTGGTACTTTACATCTAAACGATTCACTGGGGTTGAGAAAAATCCCCAGATCAGCTTCCATTACCCTGCATATGTCGACCAGAAAGTTCTCAAAGAGCTTCCACATGTGGTTGCTGGTGTAGATCTCCTTCATTTCGACCTCGGTGTCCACGTAGCAATGGTTTAGGAAGTTGATATACGCAATTTTGACCTAAGAAAAGGACACAGTGTAGACATAACTTAAAGGAACACTCCACTTTTTTTGGAAATAGGCTCATTCTCCAACTCCCCCCGAGTTAATAAGTTGAGTTTTACCGTTTTGAAATCCATTCAGCCGTTCTCCTGTTCTGGCGATATCACTTTTAGCATAGCTTAGCATAGATCACTGAATCCTATTAGACCAATAGCATCACGTTCAAAAATGACCAACGAGTTTCCATATTTGTTGTATTTAAAACTTGACTCTTCTGTAGTTATATCGTGTGCTAAGACCGGTGGAAAGCAAAGCTGCGAGTTTATAGGCTGATAAGATTAGGAACTATGGCAGCAACTATTATGGCAGCAAACTTCCTATTACGCCGGAATGGAAGTGTAGTTCCTAATCTTAGTTCCTTTTCCCCTCAGCTACTTTTATTGAAAAACATAGTTCTTAAATGTTTGATAAATTAAATATAACTCCGACTTTGTGGTGCTAAAAACAAGCAGCCATAGTACAGAAGAAATATCTTAACTCTTTATTATCATGTTAGACAATGGTGTTGGGCCAGTTGCATAAACTTAGTCTCTATGTTAAGACAGCGTCTTAAGAACTCGTTTGACCAGCTAGCAGATAACTAAGGGGTAATCAGTCTTATATTTTGGATCCAACTTAGACTAATCTAAGTTTTTATGTAACCAAATTTTAAAAAATTTGACCAGTCTTAAAGAAAAAAAATGAATGACTAACTTTTAAGTCTGTCTAAACCTTTTATGCAACTGGCCCCTGCTGATTTAGACTTTCAACCAGTGCCAATCTAGTCTCATGTAGCCAGACTTTAACTTGTATGGTACTCACTGCATCCTATTCTGCCCAAGAATCGCCCACTTACACAAGGAACAGACCATCTGACAAATATATATGAAATGACCAAACCCAGTTTGTTTTGTTTTTATGTGCCGTTAAGGGGAGGGTAGACAGATGATACCACAATAACACAATGTTCTCAATAACAAAGAAAAAATGATGCGACATGAAGCTATAGGCCACTAACCTCAGGGATGCAATCTTTGTGTGTAACCACACGAACAATGTCATCCAATGGCAGCAGGGAGTTGCACTTGATCTCGGTGTAGACGTTTTTGCCCTCCGTGCAGACGGCCAGCAGCTCCACCAGGTGGATGTGGTACATGAGGGGGCTGTTTTCATCCATCCGGTCACGCTCCGAGCGCATCATCTGGACCAGAGTCTGGAAGGAGGCCCGGTCATTGTAAAAGACCAGCACATCCTCTCCAGAGTTCACCAACTGCAGATAAAATAGATTAAGGTTAAATCACAGACACAGCTAACGGAACTCAAAGTCATTTCAGCACATCAGCCACCCACCTCGGCCATTACAATATCCTGGCATTTCTTGATAAATTTGTTTTCGGCTTTGACGATGGTCTGCAGGAACTTCAGGTACTGCACGTGTCTGCCGTGGGTCTCGATGCAGTGGACGAAGTGCTGCACGACCCGCTCGTTCATCTCGCTGCACAGCTGAAAGTTGTTCATGAATATGTGCTGCATGGTGACGGCCTCCAGGATCTATAGATGAAAAAATCAGATATATGTGGATTAAATTCTTGTTTACAAACAAACACTCTAAAGTGACTTCCTGGTTGTATTAGCATTTAAATTGGCCGAGAAATGCTGTATGTGCGATACTAAAACACCACATTTATAAAAGATTGTTTTCATTCATAGAGCAAAACCATTATGACAAACAAATTCAAAATCATTGAACAGTGTCTTATATGAATAAGAGCACCGCAGATATTCTAATGAGTCTCTTTCACCCCAAAGTTATGATAATTATTTTTATACCAATAAGCTCATTTTCATCATGAAGGTGTTATTCCTGTGCCATAACTGTGTATTATTAAGTATGTACATTTTAAATATAATTGTTTAAAAAAAATACAATTTTCTATTCAAAATATATATTTATATATCCATTTATTTTTTATTGTGTGTGTGTATATATATATATATATATATATATATGTATGTATTTTTTAATTCTTCATTGTAATCATTTATATTTCCATCCCTAACAGCCATAAAATATGCATTTTAAATATAATTTTTGTAAGGTTGATGCATAACCTGGAGACACTATGTCAAATTTTAAAAGTTAACTAAATGTATTATAAATGTATATGAATCCTATTGAGATGCCCACAGCATGACCTTAAAAAGGCGGTCCATGCTCGAAAACCCTCCAATGTGGCTGAATTACAACAATTCTGCCAAGATGAGTGGGCCAAAATTCCTGCACAGCGCCGTAACAGACTCATTGCAAGTTATGGAAAATGCTTGATTTCAGTTGTTTTGTTTTTGTTACATAAATGTTGGATTAATATCCCTTTACAGCCATATTCTGTACAGTTTTGTTGTCTGAGTTTGGCTGTCGTTTCGAACTAAAATTGTCCTGTGGTCCACTACAGTGGACATGCTGTAAAATTAAAAATAAAAACAAAACATAAAAACTCTAAATTGTAGAATTCTTTTTTAACCCAAAGGATGTAGGAAATCACAAAAAAACAACAAAAAAGAGACACTTTTTTTCTTTGGGTCTCTGGAGGATATATATATAATTAATTGATCATTTCTTCTTTGTAATGGTTTGTATTTCCATTTCCATTCCTAATCTGGTGTTCATTTTGACACTGACAAGTGGCCAAATGAACACCAGTAAGGGTAATGAAGTCTGAGATCTAACATCCAAAAAAATACTAAATGTTGTGGTGTTTATTCATTTCAAATTAAATGTAATTGCATTTTATGACTTACCCAACAATACCCAAACAATGCAATTATCACATGGTTACATTAAAATTCCACAAAAGACCACATTAAGTCTAGTCACGATGTCATGATGATGAACTCTGAATCATCATCATCATGAAGTTTTGATATTTAAGATGTAGCAATATGGAAACTGAGAACATACGTCAGTCTCACTGCCCCCCACCCGACACTCCTCCAGAGTGATGAAGCACAACTTTCCTGATGCGTGTGTGAGATGGAGAACTCACCCCAGGGTTGAGGAACAGGTTGATGTGTTTGTGGAGCAGAGCCTGGTTCTGCTGGTTGCCTGCGCAGAAGTTCTGAAGAAACTCGTGAGCCAGTTTCATGATCTCTTGCATTCGAACATCCTCACCCTGCCAAAATAAAGATACACACTTTTTTTTGAGTGAGTGAGAAAATATTTACACATGTTCATATTTTAATTCACTAAAATGAACTGTATGATAGGAATGATTCATTCAGGAATCAGACTACACTGGGCACATTTAGATTCACTTGAAAGTAGAGATGCACCGATTGCAATTTTCTTGGCCGATTCCGATTCCGGTTTTTCAGTAAGTGTGACCTGCCGATTCAGATTTTCGCCGATTCAGATTTTTTTTTTTTTTTTAAGAACTGCAATGAAAGCATAGGCCTATACAGAAATATTTTCTTTAATTAAATTTATTTTATAATAAAATACAACAAAATCACTAGCCGGTCAATCGGTGCATCTCTACTTGAAAGATTACTCATCATTCACTTGGAAGATCTGAATTTTAAGAGTCATTCAAACAAGAATCGAAAATACTCATCGCGTTGCATGTTTTTGATTCACTAAAATGAACCAAATCAAAAAGAGTCATTTATTCAAGAATTGAATACACTGTTTATGTTGCATGTTTTGGATTCACTAAAAAGCACCAGACCAAATATATTCAAATATATTCATATATTCAAGAAGCATACTATTCTACTCATAAGAATGATTCATTCTACACTGGACACATGTTGGTTCATTTTAAAGATGTAAATTTAAAGATTCAAAAATTATATATAAATAAAAAAAATCACTAAAAAGAATCAGATTCTAAAAAGTATTTTATTCAAGAAGAATACTATTCTGGTCCCGCTGCAAGTTTCTGATTGACTAAAATAAACTTGAGCATGAGAATGATTCATTCAGGAATCAGACTACACTAGTTACATTTTCATTTATGTTAAAGATGTGAATTTTAAGAGCCATTCATTTAAGAATCGAATAGACTGGTTGTGTTGCATGTTTCTGAATCACTAAAAAGAACCAGGTCATAAGTCATTTATTCAAGAAGCACACTACTCTGGTCACATTGCAAGTTTTTGATTCACTAAAATGTACTGGATGGTAGGAATGATTCAGTGAGGAATTAGACTACACTGGGCACATTTTCATTCACTTGAAATTAATTTATATATTCAAGAAGCATACTATTCTAATCATAGGAATGATTTATTCTACACTGGACACATTTTGGTTAATTTAAAAGATGTGAATTTAAAGAGTCATTCATTCAAAAATGATAAAAAGAATCAGATTCTAAAAAGTATTTCATTCAAGAAGCATACTATTCCGGTACTCGATTCTTGAATGAATGAGTCTTGCACTTCTTTTAAGTGAATCAAAATGTGTTCAGTGTACTCTGACTCCTGAATGAATCACTTCTATGATCCTGTTCATTTTAGTGAATCAAAAACATGCAACACAAGTGAATTCAATTTAAGAATTGAATACACTTGTGTTGCATGTTTTTGATTCACTTAAAAGAAACAGATCATAAAGAGTATTTCATTTGAGAAACATATTATTCTAGTCATTTTGCAGGTTTTTGATTCACTAAAATGAACAGGATCATAGAAGTGATTCATTCATTCAGGAGTCAGAGTACACTGAACACATTTTGATTCACTTAAAAGAAGTGCAAGACTCATTCGTTCAAGAATCGAGTACGCTGGTCATTCTGCATGTGTTTGATTCACTAAAAAGAACCAGATAATAAAGAGTCATATATTCAAGAAGCACACTATTCTGGTAATGTTGCAGGTTTTTGATTCACTAAATTAAACTGAATCATTGGAATGATTCAGTCTACACTGGGCACATTTAGATTCATTTGAAAGATGTTAATTTAAAGAGTCATTTATTCAAAAATCAAAAACACTGGTTATGTTGCACTTTGATTCACTAAAAAGAATCAGATCATAAAAAGTAATCCATTCAAGAGGCCTACTATTCTGGTCCCCTTGCAGGTTTCTGATTCACTAAAATGAACTGGATCACAGGAATGATTCATTCAGGAATCAGACTACATCGGACACATTACATGATTTTGATTCATTTGAAAGATGAGAATTTCAAGAGTCATTCTTTCAAGAATCGAATATACTTATCATGTTGTATGTTTTTGATTAACTAAACAGAGCCAGATCATAACGAGTCATTCATTCAAGAAGCATACTATTCTGGTCACGTTGCAGGTTTTTGATTCACTAAAAATAAAAAAAATAAAAAAAATGGATCATAGGAGTCATTCATAGGAGTCAATTTAGGAATCAGATAATTCTGAGGGCTATAGATTCGGTAGCAGTGTTGTGGAATTGCTGAATAGCAGGTATTTTAGTATTTTTCAGTCCGTAGAATGAACATTTCGAGAAGCATTAACCGAACCAAATGTCATAATAATCATCCTATGAGTACCACATTCATTGAACCTTGAGTACACTTGACAACTGTATGTTCATGTACTGCACCTTCTCATAAGGGATCTGCAGCAGCTCAAGCACCACTGAATGAGCTCCCATGTTCCTCAAGAGCCTCTGCTGCTGCTTCTTACTCTTCTTCCCTGAGGGTCCTTCCTGTACACACAGTTTGCTGAGGCGCAAGAGGATCTAGAAATAGAAAGACAGACAGACGATGAGCTGAAGATGAGAAAATGAAGTGAACAAACACTGTTTATCAAGCAGATCAATCTGCAATAGTTGCTACATGTGGTGTTCCTCCAGACTTCAGCACAATTTGATCTTCTTTAGTTTAAGAAGTTACATAATAAGCTTTGGCATTTTTTTATAGTGCTTGGATGCATTAACTACTTCGCACATAATGGTGAATGTCTGTGTGTGAACCATAGACTGTAAAAAAGATGGACAACGCGTTTCCGCTTCTTTCCACTATAGAAAAGTGAAGCCAAAACAGCTCAATATGGCCGCTACCATCTTGGGGGAAGTTACGTCATTTGGAGCCAGAGCATGCGCAGTAGAGGTTCGTTTGGAGCCAGAGTCTGCGCAGTAGTGTCGTGAGGCGGAGCCGTGGTGTCAAAGTCCCGCCCAAACTTCCGCAGACCCTATCGCATGATCACAATCATGACACCACACCCCGTTTTTATAGCATCAAATAACTACTTAAAAGCAAACTTATTAGAAAAACGAACACCTGAACATGAATCAGCATTATAAGAACTACCTCACACGATGGAAATCACCTTTGGAAAAAAATTATTTGCCATGTAATTCGATTATTTAGTTTGGCTCACGTCCCATTAGATTACATGGAGAGGGCGGGGTTTATGACCTATACTGCAGCCAGCCACCGGGGGGCGATCGAAAACTTTTGGCTTCACTTTTCAGGACACCTACGGCACGCTTGGTGTGAACTATGCGAATGACATCTTACCTCCTTCACGTCTTTGTAATTGTCACTGCCATTTCCGTCAGACTTTTTTTTGCCCGAACCAGAGTCCCTCTACATAAAGAACAGACAAAGGATAAATAAAGTATTACATTTAAATAATAATGGCTATTATATTTGCAAGACTGCCTTAGGAAAAAAGGTAATTGTGAAATACGGTTAAAAATTGAAAATGCAAGCAATACGGTTTCAATTATAAGAAAAAAGGTAAAAATGACCCATTTCTCTTTCTTTCAAATCTGATAGTCATAAAAGCCTGTTTCTGCCACTGAATAAAAAAGGTCATTTTTATCTCAGTTTTGACTTTTTCTCCCACAACTGCAAGTTTACATACCGCAGTTATGAAATTTCTCAGAACTTGTGTGATACAAACTAACAATTCTGACTTTTTAACTATCTTTTACACTTGCAAGTAATAGTAGGGGAAAGTGGGGTGAGTTGTGCCAGTTTTTACTCAAAGTGACTTTGTAGTGAAGCCATGATAGTAATCCCTCCAATTTAAGCATGTACATATATTTCAGGATGTGGTGCATCCCTGAGAACAATAACTTTGGTTCTGAAATAAACATCCAATTGTGAGTTACAAAGTCATAATTGTGAGATATAATGTCAGAATTGAAGGATAAAAAAAAAACTAAATTGTGAGAATCTTTTTTTTTCCCCTCAGAACTGCAAGTGTCTCTCAATTCTGACTTTTTTCTCAAAATTGTGAGACATAAACTCACAACACTGAGCTATAAAGTACGGTTCTGAGGGGGGAAAAGACAAGTTTATTTTTTACAATTCTGACTTAACTCACAATTGTGTGTTCTTAAGCCAAAACTGTAAAATACAAACTCACAATTCTGAGAAATAAGTCACAAATGCAAGAAACAAACTCACAATTCTGAGAAAAAAAGTCACAAATGCGAGATATAAACTCGCAATTCCGAGTAAAAAAGTCACAAATGCAAGATATAAACTCACATTTCTGAGTAAAAAAGTCACAAATGCGAGATATACACTCACAATTCTGAGTAAAAAAGTCATAAATACGAGATATAAACTCAATTCTGAGTAAAAAGTGTCACAAATGTGAGATATACACTCACAATTCTGAGAAAAAAATGTCACAAATGCGAGATATACACTCACAATTCTGAGTAAAAAAAGTCACAAATGCAAGATTATAAACAGAATTCTGGCATTATAACTGGCAATTGAGAATTAATATTATGCATTTCTGCAAAAAAAGAGTCAGAATTGTGAAATAAAAAGTTGCAATTATCTTTTTACATTTTTTAAAGTGGCCAAAGCAGGCTTCCATAGTTATATGTGGGGTCTACAAAGCTTTTAGAAAAAAAGCTCAAGTTTAATAAAATAAAATAAATAGAAAAAGGCAATGATGCAATGAATGCATCTCTGAAAAAGTCAGTATATTATAAAGCAGGCCGGCCAGCACTCATAAATATGTAATTTGGGGTCTCTGCAAAGACCTCTGCCTTGAATAATAAATGCACCTTCTTTTTGTGGTCAGACTCTGCTGGGAGTCCATCCCCTCCATCCATGCCGTCATCACCCTGTCGCTTGTACACCCAAAGCTCAGATTTTTCCACATTAGATCGCAGCTGGTCAAGGTCGGATTTGATCTGCTTGTAGTTGTCAACGTCCTGACTGGTCACTAGAAGCTGAACCTATAGGGAAAAAAGGAGGAGGGATGCAAACAAATGTATGCTTTGATACATCAACAGCCAGAAACTGGCACGTCAATACCATTTATTAAAGTGGCATAGTGTTAAATACCTGTTTGAAAGCCATTAGCACTTCTTGTCTCTGACTGAAGTGTCTGAAGAGCAGATGTAGCGCTCCAGACACAAGCGGTGGATAGTCATGCATGGTAAGGTGCAGCAGAACTCTCAAAAACGTTCTCCCGCCATGGTCATCAAGATCCAGAGGTGTGTTCTCCTCACTGAGTTCAGAAAAAACTTCAGTTATACACTTGCGTTCTTTTACAAAGATACTTATTTAAGAAATGAATCCTTACCTTCCACCAAAAATTCCTTCTGCTTGTTCTTCAATGTTCTCAAAGTCCAAAGCTGTGAAACACAGTGAAACATTCACGTCGTCTGTAAAGTAACTCACGGGTGATAGTATTCAGGACATACTGCATACCTGGGATACTGTTGAGCCCGTCAGCATTTGCAGGTGGCACTGAGTCAGTTTGTGTGTTGCTCTCGTCAAACTCACGTTTGAAGATGCAAAGCAAGCAGGAGATCCTGTAGTCCAGTCGGACATTCAGAATAAACTGAACAACAAACAAAAACAAGGTTCAGTGATTTACAAGATTTGAACTCTATTTTTAATTGCAATAATCATTTTGAAGTTAATTGTTTGGTTAAAATAACCATTTCTCAGATTGGATCAAAAATATTTATTTTTAATATTTATATAAATATTTATCAACAATATTCGCATTGCGTGCGAAAGTTGTTTTAAAAATAAATATTTTAGATATTTTTTGAGCTTTGGTGTTGCCGACTTTACACTTTATTTTGTACTTGTTGCTTTTTAGTCGAGCACCCATTTGAGACTGATGTGCGTGCTTTTGTTTCATTTTTCTTCAATAAAAAATGTCATAAAATAAATATATATTTAAATATATACATTTATATATATATATATATATATATATATATATATATATATAAAAGTACAAAAAAATATATTTTATAAATAAAAATAAATGTAAATAAATAAAATACATTTTTAAAATAAAATAAAAATAAATAAATAATAACATATAAATATATATACATACACTGCTGTTTAAAAGCTTGGGATCCAAAAGATTTTTAATGGTCTCTAAAAAGATTTTTAAGCTCATCAAGGCTATATTTGTTTGACCAAAAATACAGAAAAAATGTGATATTATTACAATTTTAAACATAACGTTTTTCTATTTTAATATACATTAAAATACAATTTATTTCTGTAGTGCAAAGCTTAATTTTCATCAGCCATTACTCCAGTCTTCAGTGTCACATTATCCTTAAGAAATCATTCTAATAAGATGTTTTATCATCAACGTTGGTCTTTACTATCACTTTTGATCAATTAAACACATCCTTTCGGAATAAAAAGTATACATTTCTTTGATAAAAAAGAAATACAAAAAAAAATTACTTACCCCTAACTCTTAAACAGTAGTGTATTTTAAACAAATGCTGTTCTTTTTAACTTTTTCTTAATCAAAGAATCCCCCCAAAAAAGTCTTTGAAAGTCAGTTAAGCTATTAGTCATTCATGTTTTCCTATTACATTATGGGTTTTTAATCACCTGTAAGATCTCTATGATCTTCAGTTTAGTGTCCATCACCAAAATGTCTTCTTTTTCTGGTTCTGTCTGGGTCTTCACCACATCACCATCTGGGGGTGTTGCAGGGGTTGTGGGTAAAAATCCACCTCCTCTTAGGACCACCTGAGTCATCAGCTCCCCAACGCCATGGATGGATCTCATCACATTGCTACCTGTGAGAAATATAACCAACTTATTTGCACACGTTTTAGTGACTATTTGAATCACTGAACCAACAAAGGGTGTTGAGCTTGATCGTCTACAGACCCAAACAGTTATAATATGAGAAATAGAAGCAGCTCTTTACTTTTGGACTCGTCTCCTTTTTCCATTTTGTTGACGGGGTAGATGGTGCTAACATGAACACAGTCCAAAATGGCCAACAGGATCTTAGTCAAACGCAACAAGTCACTGAAGTTGTAAAAGCCAAAGTAAATGAGGTTTCTTGCCAAATTCACAACCTTAAAAACAGAAAAAAGAAACAGAAGTTTTAGTCACATTCAAAAACAAACTGTGTTTGTCACTTATGCACATGTTGGGTGGGCAACCTACCTCAAAAGTTAGTTTGTTTTTCTCTTTATCAGAGAAAGGAACATTTTGACAGACCACATCTCTGAGGTAGTTCTCCACAAAATCCATTGTAAGTGAAAAACGTTCCTTTATCTCATCTCTACTGGTTCCATCGTTATCATAACTAAAACCAAAGTACAACATTAAACACCTGGTAGAGAAAAAAAGTACCAAAAACTTAATGGAAGAATATTACCAGTCAAAAGTATTGAACAGTCAGATTTTAATGTTTTTTAAAGAAGTCTCTTCTGCTCACCAATCCTGCATTTAAAAACAGTATTTGTACGATTTAAAATGTAACTTATTCCTGTGATTTTAAAGCTATATTTTTTGTATCATTACACCAGTCACATGATCCTTCAGAAATCATTCTAATATTCTGATTCGCTGCTTAAAAACATTTATTATTGTTGTTATTAATATTGTTATGTTGAAAACAGCTGAGTAGTTTTTTTTAGGTTTCTTTGATAAATAGTAAGTTCATCATGTTTGATCAATTTAAATCATCCTTGGTAAATTAAAGTATTATTTCCATAATTTCTTTCCCTCAAAAAAACTATTATACTCACTCTAAATTCTGAAGCTTTTAAATTGTATAGTTTATAATGTTACAAAAGATTTTTATTTGAGATAAATGCCTATCATTTGATCTTTTTATTTATCAAAGAAAATGTACTCAACTGTTTTGAATATTGATAATAATAATAATAATAATAATAATAATTCTTGAACAGCAAATCAGCATATAAGAATGATTTCTGAAGAACCATGTGACACTGAAGACTGGAGTAATGATGTTGAAAATTTAGCTTTGGTCACAGGAATAAATTACATTTTAAAATATATTCAAATAGAAAACAGATATTTTAAATAGTAAAAATATTTCACAATTTTACTGTTTTTGTTGTACTTTGAATCAAATAAATGCAGGCTTGGTGAGCAGAAAAGACTTCTTTCAAAAACATTTAAAAAATGTTACTGTTCAAAAACTTTTGACTGGTAGGGTATAATAGAAAAACACTGCAACATACTCATCAATGGCGATTTTGGATGGGATCTCGGACCAAAGCCTGGCATATTTCACAGGCATGACCTGTTCCTGCGGGTCACGGTCGACATGCATGTGAAGCATCAACCGGCAGAATGAGGCACGGAGGTCGTAGGGCAAGTCTTCATCTGACATGCAGCGCAAGATCAAGTCCACATCCAGCTGGCCTGATATCTTCTCAATGGCCAAGTACTGGCGGTCCAAACACATCCGTGCAAACAGGTTCAGCTGGTATCTGAGAAAGCAAATAAACCAAGAGGATGTTACTGAGAAAATTTGGTTTGGTTTTATACCATTTTAAACATTTAAAAGGTGACATAACATGAAAATCTGACTTTTTCTGTGTTTAAGTGCTATAAAAGGGTCCCCAGTCAGTGATGCGCGGGTCAATGTATAAACAACCCGAAACCGACCGACGTTTTCAACTAACCCGCCCGCAACTCGGACCGCAAAAAATATTGTACCCGACAGGCTTCCTGACCCGCATGTTTAATATTTGCGACTGACACCAGCGATTATATGCGGCTTATTTCGATCTACAGTGTAATAAAAGTTAAGAAAAAGATAGCCTATAGCCTTAAATATATATAGACTACAAGCTAATTCCTTTTTTCTTAACTTTTAACTTCTTCTAAAAATGATCAAGAATATTATATCAACTTAGGCCTAATAGGCTAGGTTAACGACTTTTCTTATACAAACATAACAAATGCACTTCAAAACTAAGTTTTCATATATAAATTCAGGAATAACGAATGACAAAATAATATTATTTTATATATATTAATTGTATGTAGTTGTATCAAATGAATAAGGAAATTATAGTGCCTTGAATTTATAAAGTTACGTTTAATTTCGTTCGTTTCGCTCTCTGGAAACGTAAAGAAAAAATACAGTTTTTACTTAGAATTCGTTTTTAATCACTGGTTTTAAACAAGCATATACATGAGATAATTTATATATTATTGCTTGAATAAATGTTTAAAATAGTGCTAAATTTTATAATTAAGGAAATTAAACAGACCTAGGCATTTGAAAAGACATAGTGAAATGTGTCTAATAATTCCAAAAAGAAAGAGAAGCATTATTGGACATAAAATACTCGAGACATTTATTAGGAATACCATTTTCTTAACAATTAAGATGCTGCATGTGTTTATCCAGTCTAATCGAAGTGTGCGTCTCTCCCCCGACTTTCCCAACAAAAATCCCACCCCCTCTCAGAAAATACATAAAACTGACATTACTGAGCTATACGTTTAAAAGTAGCCTATTAAAATGGTACAATGGCATTGCTCAGTTCAACGTGTTGGGAAATCGGGCATTTTGTCCCGCGTCAGCATTTATTCAACAGTTAATAACGCTCAACATTCAAAAGGTAAATATTATTCAGCCAATAAAGTGCAGGTCTATGTATTTCATAGAAAATTGTCAACCCGCGCATCACTGGTCCCCAGTGCATCCATCAACCCAGAAAATGTTAAAAAGGACAACCCAGTAACTTTGTTTTGGTAAGCTTTTCAGATTTGAGCCACTCAGATTTTGCTCCCCACATGACATAAGAAGGGCATCTAACTATAATATTACCAGCTCTTATTCTGCATGTTTCAACCCACGGTGCCATCATTCTGACAACCATGTACAAGTTCTAACACCATGGCGAAAGTTTGAGCAAAACTGTTCTGTCACTGGCTGCACAGATGAGCACTGACACTATTTAGATTCCCAGCCTAAAAGGAGACAAGACGCATTGGTATTATTGATTTATTTGCTGTACATTATGCTGCTGCCACACAGATCTAATATAAACATGTGATTTCTTTCCCAGCTGTTTACTTTCACAGACATATCAGACTGTTTTTGTAACTCCTGTGTGTTTTTAACATAAACTTGTGTGTATTTTGACAGTTTAAGCGCAATACGACATAAAAGAGAACTTCGTTTAGAACTCACATGTTGTGTGAAAGCCGCTTTCTGTGTGCATGCATTGGATATGTGCGCTCAGAAAAGCCTATATAAGAAGTTAAAACAACTAATATGGCTTTAAAACGAATGATTTCTGCACAATAGATATGATAATAAGATGTTTTTTGCTAGAGTATCTGAGGTACGAGCTGTAAAGGCACAGCTCTATTCTGGAAAATGGAGGGGGAGCAGAAGCTCATTTGCATTTAAAGAGCCATGCACGAAAACAGCGTGTTTCTGCTTTCATTCAAAATAGGCATTTTCAAAATTATATAATAACTGATCTGTGGTGTATTTTGAGCTGAAACTTCACAGACAGATTCTGGGGACACCAGAGACTTACATCACATATTCTATGTCGGTTTTCATGTTTTGCCCTAATAAATCTTCACCCTTGGTTTATTTCCTATTGGCTGACCTGTAGTAGCTAATGACCTCCAGGTCTTCTTTCTGGCCTTCTTTAGCATCCTGTGCCAGCTCTCTGATGCTCTTACTCCTGATCTCCTTACCGCTGTCCTTCCAAAACAACCACACCTCCTCCTCATCCTCCTCAGACTCCACAGGACCCTCTCCAGACTCAACCTCAAACCGGGACAAAACCAGCCTGGAACAAGAAAGAAATACTGTAAACACTTCGAATGAAACTGGAACAAAACAAATCATAATTATAACCTTGCATGACAAACAAACAAAAATAATTAGGAACATTTTGTACTACAAATCACACATCTACAAGCTGTCACTGTTGATTTTCATGATGCTTTTCGTCTTGGAAAACATTTTTCATGTGAAGCCTATTACATGCTCTTAGCGATATAAATAGATTACTTAAAGTAGGTCACACGCATTTTAGAGCATACCAACAAACTACTAGTGTTCAAATGTATGTTTTTGAAAAAAAAAAGTATACTTTTATTTAGCAAGATTCATTAAATTGATCAAAAGTGAAAGACATTTATAGTATTCAAAATATTATCTTTCAAATAAATCCCAGTTTTTTTTAACCTTCTACAAAAATATTATGAAGAAAACCATTTTCAACATTGATAATAATAAATCTGCATATGTGAACCTGGTCCATAAAACCAGTCTTACGTAGTACAAGTATATTTGCAGCAATAGCCAAAAATACAATGCATGGGTCAAAATAATAATTGCCAAAATAATCGCCTACTGTAAATGTATCAAAACCTATTTTTTAATAATATGCATAGCTAAGAACTTAATTTGTACAACTTTAAAGGCGATTTTCTCAATATTTAGACTTTTTTTGTATGCTCAGTTTCCAGATTTTGAAACAGTTGTATCTCTGCCAAATATATTTATGACTTAAAACTAGTTTTGTGGTCCAGGGTCACATATTAGAATGATTTCTGTAGGATCATGTGACACTGAAGACTGGAGTAATGAAAATTGTAATATTATTTCACAATTTTATTGATTTGACTGTATTTTTGCCGGAACCTTACCGACCGCAAACTTTTGAACAATTGATATGATTAATATTATATCAAATTGAAAAATAATAATTAAAAACTAATCTCAGCATCTAATAATTCCCAACATAAAGCAACATTGCAAGTGAATACATATTTTAAGTAATGTGAGTCACACTCTTTTTTATGCTTTTGTTTTGTTCATGGTAAAAATTCAGCTTTTGCATCATTGAAACATTAAAATAGAAAACAATTACTTTAAAGCGTAATATTATTTCACAGTTTTACTGATTTTACTGTATTTTTGCAGAAATCTTACAGACCACTTTTGAACAGTTAATATTATTCATAACATCAAACATTAAATCAAAAAAAAAAAATTTAAAACCAAACTTAGCATCTAATAATTCACTACATAAAGCAATATTGAATGTGTGAGTCGTATTTTTTACATGCTTTTGTTTTTTTTCATGGTTTTTATAAATCTCTCACTTGGTTTCTATAAGGATGTCAGCATTGGCGGGATTCAGCACCGCGTTACAGATCAGCTCCTGAGTCACCGGGATGGACTTGTTCATGGACACACACAGATCGGACAGGTAGTCCAGAAACCTAAACATTAACAGCACATGGAACATGTCAGACTGCTATGTCTGGTACTTATATAAGCAAGTTTTGCCCTCAAACATTTTCACAGAAAAGCTCTTTTGTCTCTGCAGTACACTCTCTCCCACCTTGGTTCACGGTTTTTCCTCACAAGGCTGACAAACGTGTCAATTTCTGCCGCCGTGATGTGCTTCTCCAAGAGTTTGCGGTTGTTGTGGAGGAGGGCCGTTATTGTATCTTCGGCCAACACGTCGTAGCCGATCTGTTTCTGCATGAAGCGGAACTGCTTGGCAATGTATTCCTGGACGGGGGGCACAGAGAGACAAAGTGACTCATTCTGTTTGTTCATACACCAGACCTGTCACACATTCTTTTTTTCAGAAGTGGTTTTGCTTTAAAGAGTCATTTACATGAGGATAAAGAAGGAATTGTATGGTTGGTATGACACTTGAGCTTTGATGCTAATTGTATGTGTGTGTGTGTGTGTGTGTACCTGGTATTCATCACGTTATGGGGACCAAATGTCCCCACAAGGATAGGAATACCAGTAGATTTTGACCTTGTGGGGACATTTCTTAGGTCCCCATGAGGAAACAGGCTTATAAATCATGCACAATGAGTTTTTTTGAGGAAGTAAAAGTGTGCACAATCTCCTGTGAGGGCTAGGTTTAGGTGTAGGGTAGGTGTAGGGGCATAGAAAATAAGGTTTGTACAGTATGAAAACCATTACGCCTATGGAATGTCCCCATAAAACATGTAAACCCAACATGTATGTGTGTGTGTGTGTGTGTGTGTGTGTGTGTGTGTGTGTGTGTGTGTGTGTGTGTGCGCGCACGTGTAAGACCACTTCCGCTACTAAAAATTTAAGAATAAATAAATAAACAAACAACTGTTAAATAAAGATAAATGCATGAACAATATATTTAATGAATCAGATTAAATAATGCACTGACATCAAAAAAAAAAAACTAATTTTGAAACTTGAAAATGTTAAAAGTGTGAGTGTGCTATCTGTGTCTGCAGGCATGAGTGTGACTTCCTGTGGTTTCCAACATTACACATATCTAATGAATCCTTTTTAAACTCAAAACATTTTTAAAAAACTATGTCTAATGCCATATTAGACATCTTTGAGTTTAAAAAGGATTCATTAGATAAGTGTAATGTTGGAAACCACAGGAAGTCACACTCATGCCTGCAGACACAGATAGCATCTTAGCAAGTTTATGAATATATCTGAGGGAATCAAAATGAAGGCAAGCTGAATTGAATTATATCAGCATAGCTTTAGAGAACAAACCAATCAGCAGGGGAAGCACCAGGACTTTGGGTTCTGCATTTTTCACAATATGATTTTTTTTCATGAAACAAAACATAATGAATTTCTCATTAAATATTTCAAAGAATTATTCATTTATGAGGACAAAGTTGAACCTGAGATGTTCCGATGTCAGCCTGTATTCCTGCAGACCCACCTGGTTCTTCCTGTAGTCTTGCTGTGAATGTCGGAGCACACGGTAGCACAGTCTGCAGATGTGCCTGAAGGGTGCGTGTCTCTGGTCACTCAGCTCCTCCAGACGCAACATGGGACCATCACCGCTGTCTGTGAATGGGGCCTGAAGCAGCTTGAAGATCTAGTAATGGAGAGAGAATGAAGACCGGAATAAATGCTACATCGGATATATCCACACTTTTAAAAAATAAGGCAGCGGCTACTTGCACTAAATGTAAATAGTAATTAGCCATTATGAAAGGGGACAAAACACTGATATGTTCTCAGAATTCAAGTTTATATCTAATAAATCTGACTTAATAACTCACAACTGAAAGAAGTCACAATTGCGAGATATAAACAATTCTGAGGAAAAAAAAAGTTTGAATTTTGAGTTTATTTCTGCAAATTGCGAGTTTATGTCTTGGATTTCTGACTTTATAACTCACAATTATAAGTGAACAGTTCTTAAAAGAAATTTTTTTCTTTGTGTAAAGAAAGTGTAAAAAATCTGAAGAAACTTTTTGTACTATAACTGATCGCTGTGTAACTGATCACTATAATAGCGATCCAATTGTTATTGCAATGTGATATAAGATTTGAAAAGGGAGGGGGAAAATTTGGGGCAAAAGACGGATTCAATGCTATTCTGATATGATATGAGATTTGAAAAGGAAGTGGAAAACAAGTTTGGCAAAAGGCAGATTTGATGCACTTTACCATACAAAAAAGCTTGGTTGGATTATTTTCTTTACACAAAGTAAAAAATTGTTCTTTTAAGAACTGTTCAATGAAAGGTTTTCTGGAGAACCAAAAAGTTTTCATTTGTTTCTGCCACTGAAAACTTTTTAAAAAGGTAACTGTGACTCTTTATCTCATAATTCTGCCTTTTTTCTCATTATTGTGTTATACAAACTGATAATTCCGACTTTTAATCTCTTGCAATTCTGAGAAATTAAGTCAGAATTGCGGGATATAAATTTGTGAGTTATAAAGTCAGAATTGCAAGACATTAAGTTAAATTAGAATTATGAGATATAAACCTGGAATTCTGAGAACATAGTCTTTTTTTCCCCTCAAAATTGAAAAAAGTCAGAATTGCAATTGTAAGAAAAATACAATTTTTATCTTGCAAATTTTTCACAATTCTAAGTTTACATCACAGAATTATGACTTTATATTCTGCGATGATAAATAAAATTGTGAATAACTGAAAAAAATTTAAAAAGGTAATTGCGACTTAAGACATAAATTTGCTACTCTAAAAAATAAACTCTAAATTCTTAGTTTTTCTCAGAATTGCAAGTTAATATCTCATATCACAATTTTTTTAAGTCAGAATTCTGAGATATAAACTTGCAATTCTGAGAACATATCAATCTTTTTTCCCCCTCAAATTTTGAAAAAAGTCTGAATTGCAAGAATATAGTAAAAGTTGACAGATATAAACTCACAATTCTGAGAAATTCTGAATTATCAGAATCGCATGTTTTTAATCACACAATTCTGAGAAAATAACCTTTTTTTATTCAGTGGAAACAGACTTCCACAGAAAACCACCTCTTGGATAATTTATTTTTAATAATTATGATCTCATTTTGTTTCTGTTGGATATATCATTAAAAAAACTTTTACACACTTAATTGTCATTCTAAACTAGGGATGTGTGAGACCAGTTGACACTGAAAACACTAGCCGACTAGTCAAAATTTAGTCATTTAAATGTTGTTTTAAACATAATACATTATTTCGAAAAGTGGATATCTAGAGCTGAAAACATGGTCACCTCAGACATAGTCTGCTTGTGTTTTCTTCATGTCACTCACTACAGGCTCAAAGAAATACCTGCTTGGAAGGCAAGCAAGGTGTGAGAGCATATTTACTAGTTTGTAGGTTTTGATTACTGAGGTTGTTTGTGACTTTTTTCCTCAGAATTGCAATTGCAAGTTATTAAGTCAGAAGTGTGAGATATAAACTTAAAATTGCGAGCTTATATCTCACAATTCCGAGAAAAAAAATCTGAATTGCAAGAAAAAAAAGTTTTTATTTTGCAATTCTGACTATTTCTCAAAGTTGTTTATATTAAGCATTTCTAAGAAAAAAGTCAGCATTGTAAGCTTACATCTCTCAGATTTTGACTTTACAGTATAACATGCAATTGCAAGTTTATATAATGCAATTCTGATAAAAAAAAAGTCAGAATTGTGAGATAAAATGTCGCAATAAGCTTTTTCTATTTTTTATTCAGAGGCCCTTTGGAACCTTTTGGGTTTAGGTTAGCAATTACATAAATACATTTAATCGAGATGGTTGCAGATGTTCTTTTTTATGTTATGTTTATGTTAACATTTTTATGTTATCTCTGTATAACACCTAATAGTATAGCATTTCTGTGTGCAGCGCTTCTTTGCTTACAGGGATAACCATGGTAAACATTGTATTTCTGCTTGTCCAAAAGCGCCACCTGCTGTCAGAGAGAGTATTTGCATTTTCAATCAGGTAATCTACAGCTCTTCTTGCTGTTTGTGTATTAGCTTTATTTGAAAAAAAATTTGATTGAAAAAAACATTTGGATAATAAAATATATGCATATTAATATATCTAGAATTATTTGACTTATTGATTTATAGATATGGTATTTCCAGTGGTTAAATGCAAGTTTTTGACTGTCTACTGAAGATTTCTTACTTTTAGCCTAATCGACTAGTCATAGCGCACATCCATATTCTAAACCTCAAAATGTGCATTTTAAGGTTAAGGACTCTTTTAGGCACTACAAGTGGTGAAATATGAGGTATTGAAGAATATCTTACTTGTTTTAGGATATTCTGCTCTCTCATGAGTTTCTGCCGTTCACGGTTAGGTTTATTGACCATGATCTCCAAAACATCCTGTCCATTGTTGGGAATGTCCACCACAAAAAACACAAGGTCCTCGAGGAGCTTAGTGACAAACCTACAAAATGCACAGAGAAAAGAAGGTCTTGTTAATTGTGATGTCGGGTTAAACTCTTAACAGTCTTTAATCAAGGACAAAATCAGTTCATTTTCTGCTAGAAGTGGTAGGAAATGCTGCGCATTCATTACAGGAATGCTTTTGAAATTTAAGTTTAGTCCTAAAGGGCCTCTGGGAATAGTTTGCACATGACTTAGTACGCTGTAATCAACTGATACAGTAAAACAACATGAAGCGTTAAGTGAGGTCGTAGCAAAAGCATTTCATGAGGGGTCACTAAAGGACTAAAGCACTTTCCAAGGACATGCCTAGATTCAGGAGTTGTACCTTCTTTCATTCTGGGTGATTGTTCCCTTCTCCAGCTTGCCAGCGATGGATGCCAACACTTTACTGGCATCGTTGGCAAAGTCTAGGTCCCTCACCTCAGCAGGAGGAACTGGCACAATAGCGAAGGCCTCTTTATCTTCTTTGACAGGTGATGTGCCAATCTGGAGAAGAAGACAAACTGCAATTTAGTGCAACACTAATATGAATAGAAAACAGGAACAATGTTATGTTTATATGTTCTATATGTGACACGGGTGCCCAAAAACTGTCCTGGAGGGCAGAGTCATGCCAAATTTAGCTCCAACCCAAATAGGAAACACCTGAACCAGATAATCAAGCTCTTATAAGGCAAACTAGAAACTTCCTATATATATATATATATATATATATATATATATATATATATATATGTATGTAAACACTATTTGATAAGTGTTTTTGGCCATTTACTTATACAAAAAATACAAAACCCACCCGTAACATAACTGGCTTCTCCTCCTCTTTATCGATGGGGTTGTTGGTGCTGTGGACCCATGTATTGGTGCACAAGTGTCTCAGTCTCACATATGAGTTCCTGAAAAGGAAAAAAAATGGTAAAACACGCAATAACAATAACACACGATTGACATATGAAAAGATAATGTCTGCTTAACATAAAAAAGGTTGCGACCTTGTGTTTTTTTTGTATTTATTCATTTATTAATTCCCTCATTCACTTTAAATGCAAATATATTTAGTATTTCTACATAAATAAAGGTAACTGGAAAGGTAATTGATAAATTCCCTCAACTCTAATCTTAAAGCCACTGAGAGTTTACAGGAGGCCACTAGACATTCCTGCTGTGGCGAAGGTTGTCTAGGGTCACATTTAGACGGTAAATGAGTTCATTTCACCATTTAGCAGTCTAGGGGATAAAACACACTGGTACTAAGAAATCATGTGAGCCCCTTTAGAAGGTGGGGGTAAAATAATCTTGGGGTCATTGTGACCCCTGTAAGCTCATGGGTTGTACAACTTTTAAGAGGATATAATTGTCCACCGTCAAACAGTGGCTCTATTGAGGATGTCAAAGAAACATCTAGCCCACAAATGCACCAGACACCTCAACTCAAACATATGGAACACTAAGATCCAATTGAGCTTTTGCAACTGCATTAGATACTTTCAGGTGTTTCTGACATATCTATAAATAATTAGCTTTAAGACTCGTGCATTCGCAGACTCAAGTTGCTGTGGTTGTATTGCGCAATCCAAACACAAACCTTCCTTGAGTTCAGGCCATTGAGTCCATCAGTGCCTGTGGGAAGCTACGGTATAGCAGTTGCACAAAGCTTCTGGCTATCAAAGCCTCTATTGTTCTCAGTGTGTGTGGTGTTCAAACACACCCCTTCGAGGAAGTTCAATACCTGTCAGGCCAGGTAGTTTATTCACTCTGGTTTAACTAAACTGCCATAAGCACAATGCATCTGTTCACATTACTCTTGCACACTAAGGCGACGTTCACACTGCAATCCAATCTGTTTTTCTAAAGGTTGTTAATATGATATTTTAAATGCTTGTACTGGTCTAAACAGGCAATGCTTCTATACTAAGCTGCATGTGTAAAACACCCTGTCATCGTCAGAAATGAATATATTTTGGAGTAGTCAGTGTGCAGTGTGCAGCTTGTATAGCAGTATATATATAACTATTGTATAGTAAATGACTCAACATACAGCCATTATTGTCAAAATAGCTGGCAACAAAAGTGAGTACTCCCTAAGTGAACTTTTCCAAAGTGTCAATATATTGTTATCTGGCACTGGCTTAATCATCCTGGTCACGGAATTGACCAGAGCTTCACAGGTTGTTGCTGGGATCCTCTTCCACTCCTCACAAAGCTGCTGGACATTAGACACATGGTGCTTCACCACCTTATGCTTGAGGATGCCCCACAGGTGCTTAACAGGGTTCAAGGCTGTTGTCATCTTGGTGGTGTGTTTGGGATCATTATTATGTTGGAAAACTCCCATTTCTGGAGGGAAGGCATCATGTTCTGCTTCAAAATGTACAGTACATAATGGAATCCATGTTTCCCTTAATGAACTGCAGCTCCCCAATACCAGCAGCACTCATGCAGCCCCTGACCATGATGCTACCACCACCATGCTTGACTGTAGGCAAGACACAATTTTCTTGGTACTCATCACCAGGGCATCGCCACACATGATGGACACCATCTAAGCCAAAGAAGTTTATCTTATATGCTGCGTCCCAATTCGCCTACTTATACTACGCCCTAAAAGTATGTACTCTTTTTGTGAAGAAAAAGTACATACTTTTGAGTATGTAGCAGAATAGTAGGCAAGCTTTGGGACATACTACTTCGTCATAACTGTGTCTGTAACGGACGCTCTGTTGCTTAGTTACCTTAATCCTGTCACTGTTTAAACTGCCCTGTCAATCATTACAGTTAACATTATCTACATTTCGTTTATTAGAGAGAAATGAAGAGGCACGTTCTTTCAGGAGTCTTTCACACCGAGAACTCTAATGTTTAAATGCATAATTATGCAAACAGTAGCAATGACCAAACATACCATTATAAAAGTTCATAATGTTGCTGCACATGAAATATAACGAGGATAACATTTTAAAAAATAGTTTTTTATTAGGTTACACACTGATTATTTATCACTCAAACCCCTTTCTCTACCTGTCCGTTGGTCGGGCATATCCTCCATGTTTGTAGTTTTTTACCACTTTTTATGCGTGTTTGTAGTTCTAATCGAATCCTCGTTCACCGCGCAATGTGTTGTGGGCAATATTAGCCGTTAAAGTGCGCATTGATCCGCACTTCGAATTCCGAAGTTAAGTAGTAGACCATCCGGGAATCTTTGGAATACTTTTTTAAACATACTACGATTTGGGACGAACTAATTCTATTTTCGAATACTATTTAGGACGGATAGTATGCGAATTGGGACGCAGCAATAGTCTCATCAGACCACAGGACATGGTTACAGTAATTCTTGCTCCTGGACAGGTTGTCTTCAGCAAACTGTTTGTGGGCTTTCTTGTGAGCCAGCTTCAGGCTACGTCTACATTAATCCGGATGCATTTGGAAACTGAGTTTTCATTTTAAAACTCTCTCCGTCCACACTAGCATTTCCAAGCGTTTTCCAAACGTTTCTCATCCACACTGAAATGTAGGAAAACGTAAAATTCACCTTTATGCGCATGCGTGAAGCCTTCAAAATTATACAGACATAATACGTTTTCACGCAATTCTTCTGGCGGGATCATTTACGGAAATATCTCATCATTCACTGATGCGTCTATGTTGCGCTCATTCATATTTATCTGACAAGCTGCTGTCGTCACGGACAGCAACTGTGAGTACATTTTTCTGTCATCATTTTAGGACTGAAATTTGAAGAGCGTACAAGGTGTAAACCTCTTTAGCAGCAGTGTGACAGTGAATAGCACAGGCACAATTACTGGTGTAAACATAGATATCTATTGGTACTATATGCGTCATCGTTTTCAAAAAGCTCAGTTTTCCTTGACAAAAACGCAGTCTCAGTGTGGGCGAAAGGCCAAAACGGAGAGAAAAAGATGCATTTTCAAACAAAAACGTATTAGTGTGGACACGGCCTCATATTAGGCGTCCTTCTCGGGCGACGCCTATGCAAACAGACTTGTTGCAGTGTGTGGCATATGGTCTGTGCACTGACAAGCTGACCTTCTACTTCTACAGCCTTTAAAGCAATGCTGAGAGCACTCATGCATCTGTTTGTTTCAAGCCAGGTTCTGCACCTAACGCACAGAACTAGTGCTCAACTTCGTTGATCAACCCTTGCAAGGCCTGTTCTGAATGGAACCCATCTTGGAAAACCTCTGTATGACCCTGACCAATGTAGTGTAACTCGGTTTCAGGGTGTTACTGAACCTCATATAGCCTTGGCCGTCTTTGTGGAGAGCATCAATTCTAATTCTCAAATCCTCAGAGTTTTTTACCATGAGATGCCATGTTGAACATCCAGTGGTCAGTATGAGAGAATTGTACTTAAAACACCTCATTTTAACTGCTCTAATAAAAGATACACATCTTTGTATGGTCCTGTTAAGCAGTCAAAAACATAAACATGATGAGTAGGACATGTGGCTTTGCATGGTTAAACAACATACTGCTGTTATCACTTAGGACAGGGGTCACCAAACTTGATCCTGGAGGGCCGGTGTCCTGCAGAGTTTAGCTCCAACTTGCCTCAACACACCTGCCTGGAGGTTTTAAGTATATCTATTAAGACCTTGATTAGCTGGTTCAGGTGTGTTTGATTAGGGTTGGAGCTAAACTCTGTAGGATACCGCCCCTCCAGGACTGAGTGTGGTGACCCCCGACTTAGGGTGTACTCACTTTTGATGCCAGCTATTTTGACAGTAATGGCTGTATGTTGAGTTATTTTCAGAGGACAGTAAATTTATACTGCTAAACAAGCTGCACATTGACTACTCTAAAATATATCCAAGTTTCATTTCTATAGTATAGTCCTTTGAGAAAATATACTAAAATGGTTGCTGAAATGTGAGGGGTGTACTCCCTTTTGTGAGATACTGTATATATAGTCAGGGAGGATGGTGTCAAATTACACGAATAATTGCAAGGGAGTAGAAGCAATTAAAAAAATTATAAATGGTACAAAGAACAATTTTGATTGAGAAACACTCCACCCAAAACATGACTTGGCTTTTTTTGTGCATGTGTGTGTTTCAGAGAGAGTCACCTCTAAAACATGCGGTCGGCTCTATTTTTGGGTCAGTACGATTTTTAATTAACACTTTAATACTTCTATTCAGCAAGGGTGCATTACATTGATGATCAAAAGTGAAAGGAAATTTAAATATTTTTTTTTATAAAATCTAAAATCTTTTCAAAGCATCCTGAAATATATATATATATATATATGCTTTCCTTTAAATGTTCTATTCCAACATCTATTCTATCTTTTGTTAATAAATGCTGTCCTTCTATTGTATTCATCAAACATTCTATTCAAAGAATCCTGAAATTGTTTAACATTCTACAAAAAAAAATTACTTTCATAGAAAAATGTATACTTTTATTTGGCAAGGGTGCATTGCATTAATCAAAAGTGCCCAGTTTTTTTTTTTATAATGCTTTTTTTTTAAATGTTCAATTCAAAGAACCTTGAAAATGAACCACATTTTCCACAAAAATATTACTTTTTCAGAAAAAGTAATACTTTTATGAAAGGGTGCATTACATTGACCAAAAGTGATAGAAAAAAGTTTTTTTTTTTAAATAAATGCTGTTCTATTAAACATTCTATTCAAAAAATTATGTTAATGCACAACATTTTCCACAAAAAATTACTTTTGTCCAAAAATTAGCAAGGGTGGATCACATTGATCAGAAATGACGGGAAAAAAAACTTTTTTTTTAATTAAATACTGTTCTTTTAAATGTCCAATTCAAAGAATCCTGAAAATGCATCATATTTTCCACAAAAAAAAATAAAATATTGATTTTATACAACAGTTAATACTTTTATTCAGCAAGGGTGCATTTTATTTTAATTTTTTTTTTTTAATAAACGCTGTTTTTTTTTAAACATTCAAATTAAAGAATACTTGAAAAGGCATCGCATTTTCCACAAAAGTATTATGCAAAAAAAAAAAAATTATACTTTTGGTTCAGTAAGGGTGAATTACTTTTTATTTTTTTTTTAATAAATGCTGTCTTTTAAACATTCTATTTAAAGAATCCTGAAAATGCATCACACATTTTCTACAAAAAAAACATATTTTAAACCAGAAAACAGTATTTTAAATTGGAATAATATTTCACATTACAGCTTTCTTGCAGCATTTTTGATCAAATAAATGCAGCCCTGGTGATCATAAGAGAAAAAAAAAAACAGTCAGTAAAATACAAAAAAAAAAAACGACTCACACATTCATTCAAAGGACACACACACACACACACACACACACACACACACACACACACACACACACACACACACACACACACACACACGGTGGCTTGCAAAAGTATTCATACCCCTTCATTTTTTTCACATTTTGTTGCAGCATTATGTTAAACTGCTTTAAATTAGTTTTTCCCCACATCAATTTACACTCCATACACCATAATAATGACAAAGCAAAAAATAGATTTGCAAATTTTACAAATTTATTAAAAATGATACACTGAAATAAGTACATTGCATAAGTATTCATACCCTTAACTCAGTACATAGTTGAAGCACCTTTACAGCCTCAAGTCTTTTTGGGTATGATGTGACAAGCTTTGCACATCTGCATTTGGCAATTATCTGCCATTCTTTGCCTCACCTTTTCACCTCTCCAGCTCTGTCAGCTTGGATGGGGGCTGGCAGACATTTTCTAGAGTCCTAGTTGTTCCAATCGTCTTCCATTATGGATAATGGAGGTTACATGCTTCTGTAAACCTTCAATGCAGCAGATTTTTTTCTGAACTCTTCCCTAGATCATTGCCTTAACGCAAGTCTGAGTTATCTTGACCTCAGGACTTGGTTTTTGCTCTGATATGCATTTTCAGCTGGTAGACCTTTTCTGAGAGGTGTGTGCCTTTCTAAATCATACTCATTCAAATGAATTTGCTACAGTTTAACTCCACTCGAAGTGTAGTAACATCTAGAAGCAATATGAATGCTCCTGAGCTAAATTGCAAGTGTCCCAGAAAAGGGTATGAATACTTATGCAACGGGATCTTTTCAGTTTTTTATTTTTAATAAATTTGCACAAATGTTAAAAACCAATTTTTTGCTTTGCCATTATGGAGTAGGGAGTGTAGATTGATGTGGCGAAAAAAAGTAATTTAAAGTAGTTTAACATAAGGCAGCAACATAACAAAATGTGACAAAAATGAAGGGGTATGAATAATTTCACAAGGCACTGTAAGTAAGTAAAATTGGGCCTAATAGCCCATACAAACACACTCTGTCCCACACATAAACACGCTTTAAGATGGGCCACAGGTGGACATCAGACACGGCTATATTCCTGGCAGGGTTGCATAATCACCTATGCATCTAACAGGCTTTACCTTTGTGTGTGTGTGTGTGTGTGTGTGTGTGTGTGTGTGTGTGTGTGTGTGTGTGTGTGTGTGTCCCCTGTGCCCCCTTAGACTAATTAGCCACAACTACAGCTCTCCTGTGCTATGAAAGGTCCACTGGTTTGTGAAACTGAGGGCATTTCAGGTCACACTTTAAGCCATGACTTTGAAAAATCCTTTAACTAGGATCTCCCTCACACTCACTCACAGCACTCAGACATACAAGATAAAGCCAGCTTGTTACACACATGACAGTTTCATGTCAGCAGCTTAGTGTCGCATGAAAATCTCTTCAAAGCATGTGATTGAGAGGGCCCGAATAATCAATAAATGTGTTCAAAGCCCATAGGCTCCATATACAAAGAGGCAGCTATTGATTCAAGACACACAAACACACATCCATCATTCTGACATCAGCAGCTCCTGCTCGCACGAATCAGACGGCATTCAAATAGAAACTAATGGCAGAAAAAACTGAAGTGTCTGGTTTCTTATATTAACACTAAACACAAGAAATTAATAAGTCACATATTTTAAAAAATTAAGGCTATTTTAGAACCTTTTTTCTATTGTGGATTTTTATGATTACAATGCAAACAAATTAAATAAATAAAATAGCAAAGGGTAAAATAAAAAAATAAAATAATGTATACAAAATATATATTTTGTAAATAAAATAATAAATTAAAAAGATATTTATAACTAATTTAGTTAGTTAACTAATTAACAATGAATGGGGGAAAGTCACATGAGAGAAATGGCTCCATTGCAATATGATTGGATATGACTGGTTATATTTGGCTGTGATTGGTTCATAAAAAGTAAGTAAACTCAGGACACTTGGATATAAACTTTTGTTTACATCAAAACAAAACTTAAAATGGTATTAAAACATGATCTGTGGGAGTTTTTAGTGAGTAATCAGCTTGGTGAAATTTAACATTTTTATTACTTATTTTATGTATATATTTTTTTTCTTTTTCAAAACATTAAAAGACTATAATTTTTACCGTGTTTACAGAAGACACCCACAAAAATATGTCCAGTTTAATTGTATTTTTTGATAGTTTTTTAGATACTTAGATTTTTTTTTATTATTAATTTTTTAAATAAAAAAAAATAAAAATATATATAAAATAATTTATTTAATGACTTTTTTTAAATATAATTTTTGAGGAAAAATATACCCCCTCTCTCTCTCTTATATATACACCCCACTATATATATAATATATATATATATATATATATATATATATATATATATATAGTGGGTGTATTTTTGAGTGGGTGTATTGTATATATATATATAATATATATATATATATATTTAATTTATTAAATTATTGTATTAATTTATTATATACTGTTCTTTTTTATTTTTTTATATACTTTTTTTATATACTGTTTTTTTTTATTTTTTTTTTTTATTTTTTATTTTTTTTTTATTTATTATATACTTATTATATACTGTGTTTTAACAAAAACATTAATGACATATTAATATTAATATTAATATTAATGATTAAATCATTTTTACCATGATTTACAGAAGACACCTACTAATTATAATTTTTTTATATTTATTATTTATTTTTTAATCTTGAAGTAAAAAAAACTTACATTAATTTAAATTATATATATATATATATATATATATATATATATATATATATATATTAAATATATATATGACCATCATTCATTTTTACCATGATTTACAGAATACACCCAGTAAAAATCTTATTCAGTTTCGCAGTTTATGCACCAACAAAAATCCTGTCAGTTATATGTAAAACAAAAATCTGTATTTAAGTATATAAATCTAAATAATAATTAATTTTTAATCTTTACTAATCTTTGCCACTACCTTTTCAAAACAACTAGGTTTTCACCCATTTGTCAGCAAGAAAGTTTTTCATAATAAAATTGAGTATGATCACTCATTCTTTTGGACATTTTAATAAAAGAGTACAGGTATATATGCATGTTGTTTTTCTTTTTGCATGAATATATCTGTCATGCTGAATGACAAAGGAAACAATTTGACCTGTATTTTCACATATTCACAAATGACCTGACACATTAAAGTAAAACACTCTACTATTTAATATTCATTCTGTGTATATGAAATCACTTTTGTACATTTAATCTCATACAGACACCCCACATACATACAAACTATAATCTGGTCATCTTCATGTGATTCATACCCACTAAATCTCAAAACTGAAATCCCCCACTATGGTTTGATTCTGAGCAGCAAGGAAGATGACTTCATAAAAAAACCACTTTCCAAGTGATTGCTTATATAAATAAGGGAATCTGGGGGTGGGTGGTTACGCAACATCTGGCTTCGGTTTTAACAACATGTTTCGACAACATGGAAAGATATCACGCTGGCAAAGAGCATGGTCACCCTGATTTCCTGCCTCCGCACCCTGACGGGACTTTCCTGGCTATTTTCAGAAAGAAAACTCTGAATTTGCAGGTATCTGAATGAAACAATCACACACACACACACACACACACACACACACACAATGCAACACGTGCACACTCCACCCTGGAAGCGTTTGGGTTTTGCGTTATGAGGATAAAGAGCCTGTCGGGTGTGAGCACACATGTGATTGCATGTGTGTATTTTAAGTTTGGCACCTCTCTCTTGTTCCTTCACACATGATTCACTGAGCCAACAGTTTAAACAAACAAAAAGAATCGCCAGACCTTGGGAGATGCAAGGACATCATGAGATGTAGGCGACTTTCGGTACCAGGAAAATGCGTGTGTGCGAAACGATCTTTCCTGTGACTTATATCTATAGCCGCATGAATCGGAAAACACTAGTCTGTTTTCGCTTTAAGTTCAATAAGGGTCATTTACTACTTAGGCCTGAAAATAACATGACAATCAGCCACTGTGTGTATTTTGGATGGGCTTTCATGTTCGCAGTCAGGGGCAAAAACCAGATTTTCACTCTTCACAAACTTTTTCAGGGAACAGAAAGAGAGGGAATCAGAGAAATGAATGGTCTGAGCGTATCATAAACAGGAATTACTCAGAGCTCAAACTGACAGCAGACAACCTGCAACTCGAAGTCTGATTAACTCTGACCTGCCAACACAATTTACATTATACAACCTCTGCATGCACCAATAAATCATATACAATTGTATTTGATCATCTAATGGGGTAAAGAGCAGAATTGCAGAATTTTTTTTTAAAGGTCAAACTTTCTTGTAAAAAGACATTTTGCATAAAACTATTTTTTTTCTTATTTTTATATTTTCATATTTTCATTCATTTTCTCTCAAATTCTCTTTGAGAGAAAAATTCTTCTTATACTACAGTGTAAGGTTTTTTTGTACTTGTAATTGTTCTCAAAGATGATTATACTGTCTGTAGTCAAATTTATTTTAAATTTAAACATCACAGAAAATGTTTTTATTTTATTTCAATTAGTGACTCAGTCAAAGCATTACAAAAATAAATAATATATCAGCATTAACTAACAAAAAGCAGTATTTTTTTGCATGATGCTAATGAGAATTCAGTCATGAAATATGCTCAATTGCAATAAAAAAATATCATAGCT